>NC_143399.1:4363967-4440888 GCF_052110815.1 Crocodylus siamensis
GCTCTACTATATAAAGCTCTGGCAGAGGGCTCACCTGAAATCTCTGCTGGACACGGAGATGAATTTGTTGTGGCCCTGGATACCTGGAGATGTCTCCCAGGTCTTCCGCCTGGCTGTGGTGTTGTGCCTGACCTACGTGCTCCTGAAAGTGGCCCAGCTCTACAGGAAGAAGCAGGAGATGCACCGAGTGTTAAAGAACTTCCCTGGCCCTCCTGACCATTGGCTGTACGGGCACATCAAAATGGTAAGCTGGCAGCTGAGTGTGTGCGGGATCTGTGTGCATGCTGTGTGTGCATGCACACAACCCCAGGGGTAGCTCAGCTTTCAGCTCTGTGAGCAGAGCAGCTGTTGGGAGGCAGCTGAGCGGAGGTGCAGACAATGGACTGTATATCGACTTGCTTTTCTTTTTATTTGAATCCTTCCTCAGAGGAGCCCACTGTCACTAAAGGCACAGGGGTTATGGGGAAGGGACAGGTTCTCCATAAATAAGAGACTTTTTTGAGTTTTCCTTTAACCCTTTCATATTTTGCTCCTGTAGTCTATAGTCCATGAAGACAGTTTCCCCCCGCTTTTTTTTTTTTTTTTTGAGATTTCAGGTCTCGACTGAACACAAATAGCCCTTTTCATGTTTTGGAGATCCTCCCAGCCCTTAATGCTGCATAAATTAGCAACAGATTTCCCAAGACAAGTTTTTTTCCAGGGGGCGTTGTATGAAAGTTTGTGTTTAGAAAACAAGATGGGGCATATTTGGGAAATAACTCGTGGGATGTATCAGGCTCTGGTGACTGGGGGTTTCAAAGCAGCTTGCAATTGAGAGCTTAGAGAGAAGCACAGCTCTTCTGGTTTCTACCTGCATCCTTAGATCCTGCACGGCTCCCAGCTCCAGGTCTCCGATAGCTTCACCTCCTGCCCTTGCTCCCATACCTTGATTTGTACTCCCAGTCCCCACAATGTCTCGCTGCAGGTCTCACAGGCCGTGCAGGTGCTGCTTTGGCCCTTAGCAGACTCTTCCTCAGCACCAGTGGGTTGTGGGGAGCTCCATGGTGAATCCTGTGGACTTTCGAAGGTCTGCAGGTCGACAAAGTTGGGAGGGACAGTATGAAGATGGTAGTTTGCAAAGGGAGCTGTTCTTTTGGATGGTACTAGTATGCATCAGGGTGTTATTTAGAAATAACAAGTGAAAGAAACATGTTGTGAAATATGCCTTGTATTTCCATTGGATGAAAATCAGCCATTTACATTCCTGCCGGACTTGGCGCGCTTCACAAGTGCTTTGTTTTCCAAGTTCCTTCTGCTTATCAACACTCACTTTTCAGATCCAGTCTGAATAAACAGACATCGCATTTTACAGAGTACTAAAGGTATTTGCAGTCATGGCAACAGAAGAGAAACCTTTACTTGCGGTTTTCTATACTTCAGATGAAATTCAATCCTTCTTTATTCCCCGCTCCACTTCGGAATAATGGGCAAGACCAGTCATTGAAAGCTCAGTCGTTTTTTCTGATGCACATCCTGAATGCACTGTATCCCTTCTTCCCACTTATTTAGTGATAAACAGCAGGCCACTCCTGCTACCGCTTAAAATCATCCCCATCAAATAGTGTGCCAGGCAAGGACAGCACCGCCAATCTCTCTGCTGAATTAGCACAGCTGCTGATTTTTAACCAGGACAAGCCAGACTGCTCTGCTTCTCGTAAAAAGATACAGCACAGTATGATAACAAATGCAATGGAAATGCTGGGAGTGCATTTGCACTCCTTCCACCTAGCTTGCCTCTGAACCACAAACTGTTAGATCCACTACATCACATTTTGAAACTATGCTTCCTCTTTCTGCAACTGGCTGAGGAGAACGGGAGTCCATTCCTGCTTCATTTCCACGTGGACATTAGCAGATACGACTGCCTCCAAAACTGAAAGCAGGTCTCAATTACTCCCCACTTTCCCTTTGCTGCTATTGCAGGATACAGCTGTAATAGTGGTTTCTGTTCTGGGAAGAAAAACAATACATTTGCAGTGGTAAGGCTACCTCCACATGTATTGCTTAATCTAAGCTGCAACTTGGATTCCTATAGATAAAATCCACAGATAGGATCCTTTATTACATTCCTTTCCCAGCTATTACTACAGAGTTATTAGCCAAAATGCAGTTGATACCGGTTATTAGCATGTCTAATCTCTTTGCTATCTAAGCTCCTTCCCTGCATTCTTGCACGCCCAAATTTCACACCCATTTTCAGACACTCCACAGTCCCTGTCTCTCTGAGGCCAAGTAGGTGGTACAGTTTTCAGTCCCCTATTCTCTCATTAGCAAGTCTTGACCCAGCACCCGCTATTCCTTTGCACGTCATAGATCCTGGTATATGCATTGAATCACCAATTTCCCCTTGATGTAGTTTAACAGCCGAGTCAAATGAAAACCATAGGGCTGATCTTTGACTAGAACAGAGAATCCCAGTGGAAGGATCCTCAGTGAGGAAAAGATGAAACATTAACTAGAGAGACAAAGCTTAAAAGTACAGTCTTGAATTTAGAACAACCCTTCCTTTCCCACTCTGTGGGTTGAGCATTGTAATGATCTATTCCCCTTAATTTTTTGCATCACTGCATACCTATTTTTCTGGCTAACTACATTTCGTATTCATCTCGTCATTCAAAACTGTCATGAATCAGGGTAGAATGAATTCCCTTTCCCGAGGTTTTCCCTAAAAAGTTCATGTTGGTCAGCTGCTATCTTTCTTTTCTCTTGCAAGTAAAAATTTGTCCTGGGACAACACCAGCTGGAGTGCCTCTGACCCCCTTTCATTGATTTTCATGTGAAAGTCCAATTGGGCATGTATGAAATAGTTGTGTCTTTTCTTTTGGTGTCCCCGTAGCCCTTAGCTGTGCTCTGTCTTGTTCAGCACTGGCACCAAATCTGTCTCAAGGGCCTATTATCATAGCTGGATAGTTGGGTTGTTTTTCTAGGGGTAATATTTCCAACATTTTCAGAACTGGGCCACTGAGCCTTGTTTCTTGAGATCTGTTTTCCCAGCAATTCATCAGGACTTTGAGGATGAACAGAAAATGCCCACAAGGGATATTATATCATCCTGCACCGTGCATTTCTCCCATCCCCTACAGGCAACAAATGAGGAAGGAAAGTGTTGTAAATGGTTAGCCTCACCCTCTCCATGGTTCACTTCTATGTATCTGACTTTGCCTGTGGTCCACACCTCTTTGCATTCCTTCTCAATGCATTTCCCCATTCCTTATATCCTTGCTGCAAGTCCATTCCTGTTATCAAGTCATCAAGAGGCTTTATGACTACCTGGCTGGACTCATTTGACCACTGTGATCCGCTACGTCACATTTTGAAACTATGCTTGGAGTCATGATTGACTCCAAGATGAACATGGGCCGACAATGCGAGGTCACGGTTGGCAGGGCTAACCGGACTTTGTCGTGCATCCACAGGAGCATCTCGAGCAGGTCCAGGGAGGTGATCCTTCCCCTCTATGCGATGCTGGTCAGGCCGCAGCTGGAGTACTGCATCCAGTTCTGGGCACTGCACTTTAGGAGGGATGCGGACAACATTGAAAGGGTCCAGAGGAGGCCACACGCATGATCCAGGAACAACAGGGCAGACCCTACAATGAAAGACTGCGGGACCTGAACCTGTTCAGCCTTCACAAGAGAAGGCTGAGGGGGGACCTGGTGACTGTCTATAAACTCACGAGGGGGGACCAGAAGGGTTTGGGGGAGACACTGTTTCCCCTAGCGCCCTCTGGCATGACAAGGAACAATGGACACAAATTATTGGAGAGTAGGTTTAGATTAGACATCCGCAAGAACTACTTCACAGTTAGGGTGCCTAGGAGCTGAAACCAACTTCCTAGGGAAGTGGTGCTGGCTCCTACCCTGGGGATCTTTAAGGAGAGGCTTAATGACTACCTGGCTGGATTCATTTGAGTCCAGTCTTTTCTCCCGGCTGGGCGGGGGGTCAGACTTGAAGATCTACAAGGTCCCTTCCAACCCTACTTCTATGATTCTATGAAGTCCTCTACTGCTGGGAGGCCAAGGGTCGAAAGCAAGACCTACAGCTGTGTACAATGTCCTACTGCTCCAGGGGCGGGGAGCAGGGGAGAGGAGTGAGAGTCCCTGTGAGACTCTGGAACACCAGTTGTGGTGTGAATTAAAACTGCCCCGGTGAGGGGTGCCCCTAGGAAGGGGGCAGAGAGAAGGGACCACAGTGGGGGAGAAGACTAGAGGGCTGGGAGCTCGGTATGTCTGAGTATATAGAGTTGCCCTGGAAGAGGCCAGGGCAAGCTTAGAATCAGTTGGGTAATTGGCTGGCCACTACCCCAGTGAGGGTTGTGGGAGAGGCCCAAAAGATGGTATGTCTGCCACCCAAGGTATGAGCTATCTAAAGCCTATGGCTTAAGGGGCCTGCACCAAGAGGGAGCAAGGCAGTACAAGTTGCTGAGACGTGAAAGAGGTGCTGTGAGAGGGTGGAGTGTGAGAGGCCCTAGTGAGAGGAAGGCAGTATGAATGTGTGTGTGTCTGAGGCCTGACAATGAGGCCTAAGCTTGGTCCACCTGTAGGTTGGGAGCACTGTCATCTGGTTGCCATCTGCAAGGTGTGGGTTGCGGTGTAGGGGAGAAGCAGAGCCACAGATAGTGTCTCCTGGCATCAGGGCAAGAATGGCCAGCCTCCCATCTTAATTAATATCTTAATTAATTAACAACAAGGAATGGCAAGCAAGAATTAATTAATATCTTAATTAATTAATTAAGGTGTGGGTTGCGGTGTAGGGGAGAAGCAGAGCCACAGATAGTGTCTCCTGGCATCAGGGCAAGAATGGCCAGCCTCCCATCTTAATTAATATCTTAATTAATTAACAACAAGGAATGGCAAGACAGGTGGGAGGCGTGCCCGAAGGCAAGTGGGTAAACTAGCACTGTGACTAGTCAGGGAGTCCCACTTTGCCACAGTGCTAAACCAGTGGATTTGTTTCCTCATGCATATAATTTCTCAGCCTTTATTGGGAAACATTTGGCCAATGATTTTACTTTTGAGAAGCCTCCACAGCTCCTGTTTCGGATTTTTTCTTCAATTTGTTTTTAAGTCCTTTTGAAAAGTCTTTTGCTTTTGTTTCAGGTTCTTTTGGTTGTCCTACAGTTCTGCAAGCACCTTCCGTATTTGCAAGGGTGGATCAAGGACGAGGTGGAGGGAGGCGGGCAGCACTGGCATAGTTGCACCCTTCCTTTAATTCTTGCTCTACCCACATTTTAAAACTAACTGCCTGGGAGAGGCAGTAGCATTTCTATTCATGCACCAGTGGGAGAGTTAATAGTCTCCATGGCTTGTTATCATCTCTCTGATTCCTTCTAATGTCTCTCCACTCCACAAGTACTGATGACCCCCTCTCCTTTTTAATGATCTTGATGTTTCATTACTCAAACTATCCTTTCTTCTACAGTTTTGCTTTCTGTTAGCTATTTCTGGGAACGGCTCCCTTCTATTTCATACTCCTGCTGAGGTCTTTTGGGGAAAGTAATATATTTTATTAGATCAACTAAGTAGTTGGAAAAATTGTTCTTTGCAAGCCCTTGGGTGCAAACACACTTTGCCAAGAACAATTTTTCCAACTATTTAATTGGTCTAATAAAAGATATCACATTTACTCAAAGAACCTTGTCTACCTGTGTCCTTAGACCAACACGGATACAACCAACAACTCTATAGTCCTGATGACAGTTTTTAGATCTAGCTAAAAACCTTAACTCAAGTGTGGTAGTATTAACTCAGTTATAGAAAAGACTGACAATGAAGGACTGGAGGCACCATCCAAACCCTCAAGAAGGTTAGAATTTCTTTTGCGATTCTGAATAAGAGATGTGCCTTTAAAGATAATGACTACAGGACTACTGGCACAATACCTTTTAACTATTTTTTGCCTAGTTTGTTGTGGGTTTTTTTCAGCTCAATAAATTATTTGGTAAATTAACGCACATTCTATTAGTTAAATTTGTTTTTGCTTACCTCTTAAACTGAATAGTATTAGCCCCCTAAGATATTAGTAAAGCTTCTAGTTTCTCTTTAACTAGAGAAAAATGTGTTGGGTTATATGTCATGATGTGCCACATCTTCTGCACCCCACTTTTCATGCTCTAATGAGTAACTGTTCCCATCTTGGCCCCAAGCTGAGGACATCTCCCTATCTTGTTTTTTGCCAGCTAGATGACTCTTCACATACTAGAGTTATACCAAACAATTGCCCAGGTTCTAGATTACAGGTTGTTTTGTTAGCAAGAGAAGTTGGTAATGGATTTTGGTATTTCTTTGATGTAATCCTGTTTATTTAGAATGGTCTGCTATATCCATCATACTGCAAGTCTACGTAGCACCAAACAGTGTCACACAAACAAGACCTTTCAAACAACCCAGTCATAAAGCTGGCAGCTCAAGGCAAGCATGTAGCATTATACTTATTTTTTATAGATTCAGAGAAGATGGAAATGTGTACGGTCTTGTTTGGGCAAGAAGTTGTTGGGTGAAGTATGTGTTAACAATGGCTGGAAAACATTTTGACAAAGTCACTACATGTGGTCATCGTCTTGGCTGAGTTTTTTTTCCTATTAGAACTCAAACACCTTCAAAGAAGATTCTGAAAGTCAAGGCAGGTCCCTTTAAATGAAGCTTCCCACTTTGTTGATTATCTCTGGCTGGCATAGTTGGAAGGAAACCTGCTAGTTCAGCAAACAGAAGGCAGGGCAGAGTCTCCTATGTTTTGTAACAGAGATAGTAGTGGCTAAGGTTCACCATGCCAGTACGAGTCAGCTGGGTGTCAAAGTCCAGGTCCCCAACACTCCCAGTTTAGCAATAGCAGGACTTTGGAATGGGGGGAATCTCTTGCCAATCTTCCCAACTTTCAGTTTCAAGGGCCTGCTCTTCAGCTTGTGTACATGGATGTAGCCCCATTGACTTCACGGGAGCTGTGCCAATTTATGTCAGCTGAAAATCTGATCTTACATGTTCACGTAAAATGGATCCTGACTCAGCTACATGGCTGAACTCAGATGGGAAGCTACTGAGCCAAGGTGTATCCAAATGGCTGGGATGATGTAGTTGGGGCTGGTCCTCCTCTGACCAGGGGGTTAGACTAGATGTGACCTCCTGAGGTCCCTGCCAACTCACATTTTCTGTGAAACTATGAAATGTTTCCTGAAAGTGGAGGAAGAAATGGAGTGCAAGTCCGAATTAAGGGTCCCCAGTTGGTAACCCAAGGCAGAGCACAGAGCTAGGGGACTTTTAGAAAGAGCCATTACTGACCAGGGCTTAACCAACACTGACTAGTTCAATCTTTTCTCTTCTCTGCACCTGTGATGCACATCTCTAATGAACAGGGGGCTTGCTGGGCTTCAGACGATGAGAAAAGCCTATTCAATTGTTGCAATATAAAAATCAAAATACACTCTCCTCCCTGGGCCTTCTAGTCCATTGTCTGTTCTGATTATGTCATTTTTCTGCCTTCCTGGCCTCTAAGGATATTCCCCATTCAGAGTGTACTAATAAATATCTGTCTTGAACTCTTATTTCCTTTCATTGAATAACACAGCTTAACCCAGAGGAAGAACTGGACAACACTGAATCCTGGGCACAAAAATTCCCACGCTGTCACCCATTGTGGTTTGGAGGTTTCTTAGCATTCTTGAATATCAACCATCCGGAATATGCCAAAGCTGTATACAGCAGAGCAGGTAAGGAACTGCTTTCAATATTTAAGGATAATTCTTTATATTACAAAATTCGTGAACCGGTGAGAATAATATCCTTGCTGAGTGCTTCCTGTGCCTGAAGAAGAGTGATTGGACCCATAAGCTTGCAAAAAACTTCTTTCCAATTACTCAGTTGGTCTAATAAAAGATATCGCTGAGCACATGTGTTTATGAAGTGTCAGACTCTTGTGTGAGTGCTTTTCTTCAGGTGCAGCTGGTGAACTCAGACTGGGGGGTGGCTGGAGCATCACACAGGAGTGAGGAGGAAGGGGGGTTTGCAGCTGGCTAGGAGGAGGGAGGCTGCAACCCCCTGCTCTGGCTGCACACCCCCTGCCCCTGCTCCTGTGTGCCACTCCACCCATCCCACCAGTCTGAGTTCACCAGCCGTGCCTGCTTTTCTTCCTCATGGTAAGTGGGATTCTCCAGGGTTCAGACCTGGGTCAGGTATTTTCTAATATCTTCACTGATAATTTGGATGGTGGGATTGAGTGCATGTGCAGCACATTTGTAAACAACACCACATTGAACTGAGTTACAGGTACTCTGGGGAGTAGGGCTAGGATCCAGAGTGACCCAAATAGGCTGGAAAATGATCCACTGTAATCCACAATTAGACAGATGAGATTCAACAAGGACAGGTGTGAAATCCTGAACTTGGGATGGAATCTTTGCATGTATAAATACAGACTGGGGAATGACTGGCTAGGCTGCAGTACTGCATAGAGGGACCTGGGGGTTACAGTAGATCATAAGCTGAATGAGAGGCAACAATGCTCCTGTAGCTAAAAGAGCCAAGAGCATACTGGGTTGCATTAAGAGGAGTGTCACTTGAAAATCAAGAGAAGTGATTCTTCCATTCTATTCAATACTGGTGAGGCCTCACCCAGAGTCTTGTGTCCAGTTTTGGGCCCCACACTTCAGAAGGATGTGGACAGTTTGGTAAGAGTCCAGTGTAGAGCAACAAAAATGATTGGCAGCCTGGGAGGCAAGACTTATGAGTAAAGCGTGAAAGAACTATACGGTTATTTAGGCTAGAGAAGAGAAGACTGGGGAGGATTTGATACCAGTCTTCAAATACCTGAAGAGTGATTACAGAGAGGATGGACATGGGCTTTTCTCTGTAGTCATAGGGGATAGGACTAGAAGCAATGGCATCAAGCTGCAGTAGATGAAATTCAGGTTACAGATGAAGAGGAACTTTCTGACTATGAGGATGCTCAAGCATTGTATCAGGTTACCTAGGGAAATTGTATAATTTCCATCCTTGGAAGTCTTCAAGAGTAGATTAGGTAGACACTTGACTGATGGTATAGTCAGGGATGATACTACTTTGAGCAGGGGGGCTGGACCAAATGTGACTTCCTGAAGTCCCATCACCTACTTTTCTATGAACAGAACAGCTGCTATTCAAATAATTTTCCTTTATTTTAGGGTGGAAGTTGATGCAAAAATGAGCAAAAAGAAATGTTAAAGTGGATATATAAAAACCCAAATTCTGTCACTTAGATAGAGCATTAATCTAGATTGAGGGTTGCATTCATGAACAAAAATTTCTGGAGAGAGAGAATACTTAATCACACTACATTACATTTTCCCATTAATAAACAGTTGATAAAAGATGGTTTAGTAGTAGTATTTTTTTTAAAATGAACGGCTATGCAACTGTGGTAGCTAAGTCCAGCAAGCCAATGGATTCCTTAGAGGTATTTAGGATACCTTTTCCTGATGTAGCATCTATAACAAATACTACATATGTCTAATACGCTTGGAAAGTCTGTCAATCATTTATTAATACCTGATAACTAACTATTTATAAATAGAATTTCAAATATAAAGTGCAACATATTTTCCTGCAAACAGATTTTCCCTCCCAGTATTGAGTTTGTTACTAAGAAGAATAAAACTGAGTGCATTTGCATGTGCAAATAATGTGAAGAAATAAACTCTGGAGAAGTTTGAGATGGAGTAAACTATTTCCAAGTGCAGCATCTACACATACACCCAAGACAGCAGCAATTTCAGCCTGGCTGGCAGGGGATATGTACTATCTTACTCCCATGTTTAGTTTACTGCAGTCTAATACCGTATAGCACATGTAGATGGTGACACCAACTCCATAGTCTACTTTGCAGTAAAGCACATGTGTAGACATGGTCACTCGGAGGTACTTTTGCTAATTGCTTTACTACAGCAGGGCCAAAATCTGAAATCTTTCTACAACATAAGGAGCTGCATATTGTCCTCGTGTTCATTTCACTGTAATAACATCTCTTTGTGTTATATTGAATTCCACAGATCCTAAGAGTTTCGTGCCATACTTTTTTGTACTTCCATGGCTTGGTAGGTACTGGTATGTCTTGTTCTTACTTACTCTGTGCAGATATACTGCTATAAAGAACTTTAAAAGAATTTTGTGCTGTGCAAATACAGAGTGGTCCAATGTCCTTGTTGCAACACACAAACACACGCACTCACATGCACGCCAGAGAGGATTTGCTAAAAGAAGTGGGCAAATTAAATGCAGGAGAGTGGGAAGTTCAGAGTCCAATCTGAATCATTTACTTTAACCCAGAGGTGTCTAACTCCTCCAGCCCCAGGCACTGGACTGGTCTGTAGCCTGGATCTAGCTGCACCAGAGTTAGCGAGCAGGACCCGTCCGGTGGGGTGCTGTGAGCAGCACGCTCCAATTCTGCTCTGGGGCTTGCACTGCAGGTGGCAGAAGGACTGGATCTGGTGCCACAGGTGCTGCCCATAGCACAGGGTGCTGGTTTGGGGAGTGTGCTGCATGTAGTACCCCACCGGACCAGCCCTGTACTCAGCCTCGGGGACTAGTCCAGAGGCCTCAACCTATCTGTGTTGAATGTTCCCTATACTGGCCTATGGTGCCAGGTCCAGTGAGACTGGCTCTGCACATGGTACACAGGGTTGGTCCAAGGCCCACAGTCCAAATCTATCCCATAGGCCCCTGTCTTAACTTATCCCTTAAGTCAGTCTAACAAGATACATCAGAGGTTTTGGAATATGTTATCAAAGGCAATCACCCCACGGTTCTGTTTGACAAGGCAGCACAAAGATAAACCAGTGTCCCATCAGAGTTCATTTCCAAGTACCTTTGCCCAGATTAAAAGTAGATGTGCCCAACTTTTTTTCTTTCCGGTTTTCTGCTATATAATATGGGGTGGGGCGGGCGGGTTGAGTCCATATTGACATTTAGTTTTCTGATATAAATGGAGGTTGTTGTCTCCATTTTGACATTTAGTTTTCTGATATAAATGGGGGGGGGTGTTGTCTCCATTTTGACATTTAGTTTTCTGTGAGGAAAATACTAGATGGAACTATCTGGCTTGTTGCTTCAGTTCTGATTTTTTTTTTTACATTGGAATTTTCAAGTCTAAATGGAACTAAACTCAAGTCTAAGTTTCAAGTCTAAAGTAAGCTGCCATTTCATTTTGAAATATCAATTTGAAATATTTTGCAACAAAACTTCCCACAGGAAAACCTCAAGCTCATTTCCTGGCATTTTGAAATGAATGCTCTTCCCTTCGATAATTCTGACAGGAAAGAAAATAATTGCATTGCAAGATGCTCATGTAGAAACCAAGTGCTTCTGTTGAGGTCACCCACCTAAAGAAAACTCTGTCATCATCCTAATGCAAACACCCGACACATCTGCACTTAAGACCATCCATATTAGAGGCTAAACAGGCCACCTGAAATTCATTGCTTGCTATGAAATGATCTAACCAGCTCTTTTATATGGTGACCCCCCAGGAGAAGGATTGCTGGTTACAAGTGGAGCAAAATGGTTCAAGCAACGGAAGCTGCTGACACCAGGCTTTCACTATGATGTCTTGAAGCCTTACGTGAACCTGATGGCAGACTCTGTCAGACAGATGCTGGTAGGAATCGCTCTTTTCCTGTGATGATTTCAATCATCTCCTGCTCCCTCCTCATTTATTAACATTGATCTATAGCTTTAGGGTGATTTTAAAATCATTTGAATCCTATCTCCCTGCTGGGAGGTGAATCAGCCCTAGTATAAGAGCAGTTACTAGGATTTCTGCTCTCTCGTGGAACTCTCTCCCTTCTCACCTCACTCCCTCCTCTACTAGAACAAATGGGAACAGGTGGCCACACCAGATAAGTCAGTGGAGATCTTCCAGCCCATCAGCTTGATGACTCTGGACACCATCATGAAATGCGCCTTCAGTCATCACAGCAACTGCCAGACAGACAGGTCGGGAATGGATCCTCTCAAATGCTGGTGAAATATTCTTGCCAACCTCAAATCACATTCAGTTCAGTATGGGGGTGTGCGACTAGGGCTGAACTGGGTACCAGGTGGATGTCAATGCAAGTGGGCTGAAGCCTAAGGGATTCACCCTTGGGATCTTTGTGTTCTTGAAGTACTGGAGGGTGGCTGATACTAGGGCTGTGTGAAGCTTCAGTCCCCAATTCAAGTCGGTGGAGATTTGGCCCGATTCGGTGGCCGAATCTCTGAATCCAAATCGAATCAGGAAATCCTTTAATCTCTCCAAATTGTTTCAGAGAGATTTGGAAAGATTTGGCAATTCGGACATAGACACAGATCTAAATGTTTTTTCTACATACCTCAAGGTACTACGCAGCTCATGACTGCTGTGGTGGTGGGGCAGATGCAGCGTCCCACGGGAGCATGGGGGGTGTTCCAGCGTGCTCGGCAGCAGACCTGGAAGTAGTTCAGAATCACTCCTGGTCCATTTCTGGGTCCACTGGGGAGCATGCAGGGAGGCTTCTCTGTGCCTCCCTGGCTCAGCAACTGGTGCCGCCTGGGTCTGGGGGGCACCTAGGGTCTCCCTGCGGCTGATCGTTGAGCTGGGGGGAGGCACAGGGAGGCCCCCTGTGTGCTCCCCAGTGGACCTGGAAGTGGACTAGAAGTACTTCTGGTCCACTTCCAGGTTCACCGCTGAGCACGCAAGGGGCTCCCTGGCACTCCTGTGGCATGCTCTATCCACCCCAGCATCGCAGTGATCATGAACTGTGCCTGGTACCTTGAGGTATATTGAAAAAACATTTAAAGTTGTGCCTATGGCTGAATCACTGATTCTCCAAATCGGCATCGAATTTTCAGATTTGGATTTGGCTGAATTGAATTGAGGACAGTGATCCAAATCAACGAGTTTGCACCCCCCTAGTTGATACACCTCAGACAGGGGGATTCACCACCATGTGCCACCTGGATCTAGAACCACTGTTAGGAAATCAAATGCAGAAGCCATGGAAGTACCGATCAAATCAAGAGGTCTTTGATTAGAGGGTGTGAAGAAATTGAGATTTTTTTTGCAGTGTATTTGAGGCACAGAATATCACTGAAGACCAAGAAAAGCTGACTGATATAGAGCTAATTGTGTTATATAGATGGCTGTACCTCCATAAAGACCTATAACTATTTATAAATTAAATAGTTGTACATGTAGCCAGGTATGATTTAGGAAGATGATTTGGTATGTTGGAGAAAACCTATTCCTGCATGTCAGCATTTTGGCTTTCATTTGGATGAATAATTGCTCTGAAGAAAATCCTACTTTATTAATGCTCCTGAATAGCTCTGCTCCATACAACTGGGCACAGGGCTCAGATTTTCTCCAATGTGGGGAATAGGCCATGGTGTTACACTATACTGAGTCAAGATGTTTCCCTGGGTTATTGTTTTTCTATGCTCAGACACAGCCTAATACTTGGGAAGAAAAGTGATTTCTCCCAGGAACATGACATATAGAAAAAGCCCATTCCTTTTTGCAGTAAGCCATGGTGTTCGCTATACCTTTCTGCTGTCTTCTGGATATTTCTCCCAGTGCAGTCCTATTAATTGAAGTTTTTGTCTATCTCCATCCTGACACCGTCTGCAGTGGCAGTGAATATATCCGAGCAATCTTCGATCTCAGCGATGTGGTGTACCTGAGGATGCGGACGCCCTTACATCACAACGGTCTCATTTACTGGTTCAGTTCTCGGGGCCGTCGCTTCCGTCAGGCCTGCAAAATGGCTCATGACCACACAGGTATTTTCCTGCGTCTTCTTCCCACCTCTGGTTTGGGATGCATGCCGAGATGAGAGCCAAATCCTATAGACTTCACTCAATATTTATAGAACCAAAATTCTCACTGAAATCACTAGGAATTTTGCTAGCTCGGAGATGGAGTTTTTGCAAAGGATCTGGAAGAAACATTTCTTGGGTACAGTTACAATCAGGTTATTTATAGGCACAGCCACAATTATTAAGTATAAAAGTTGTTAATTCATCAACGTCTTTGAAGTGAAGAACACTACACTCTTTTCATCCTCTTTCCTAAAGTAGCAGTACCATTCATGAGCATTGGTAGAACTGGTGAAAAACTCATGAAAGACACTTATGAACTACAGAAACTGGTCTATAGAGCTCATGCCATAAGCAGGACATTCGGTATTCAGTATTTCCTGTGTGTCAATCTTCTGTTTAAAAAAGATCATGCTTTTCAGTAGGGACCAGAAACAATACCAGGTGACTAAAGTGGCTGCACCTAGTATCTGTTAGAGTGAACAGACTGCAACAGTCAATATTTGGAGAGCTCTTTGGTATGAATACTTAAGTATAATTAGGATGGTCACAGCAATTTACACTAGCTAATTTGCTCAAACAAAGGGGAGTTATTCATGATGAGCGTATTAAGAATAAAGAGTGCAGGTGATCCTGTTGCTGGTCTGGTTCCTTGAGGCCAATGGAAACCATGCTGATCGATTCATGTGGTTTCAGTCTCCATGAATCGGAAGGAATCTAGTTCTGACCTGCTTTGACACCTACATGGATCTAGGAAATCGCTCAAATGGCTATCACATGAGACACATGACTGTCACCCGTTTTCTGATACAGATAAGGTGATCAAAGAACGAAAGAAGGCCCTCAGAGATGGGCTAGTGCTCGAGGAGATCCAGAAGAAGAGACATCTGGACTTCCTAGATATTCTTCTCTGTGCCAAGGTGAGTGTTACAAGCTCCCATGTGACTTATGAGAGCCAAGAAAGGTAACCACTGTGAGACACTTGCACCTGGGAAAGTGGTCTTTCCTGTCTAATTTCTCAGGGGATAAGCTTAACATTGATTGGCCACATTTATCAACAATGCACAGACGTATTTCTCCAATGAAAACCTAGACTATGGAGCACAACTTTCGTACCCATGGTGGAGCTGGCTTTGCATCTCCAGCTGCTGAATTAATGCACATAATCCCTTTTGTGCAGGGATGGCACAGAGCAGCTAGAGTTTTGCTCACATGACCAGTCACCTGGCCATTTTGGGTGGGAACCAAGGCCAGCCTCATTGGCGCACACTTTACGGTCATACCCAGGACCATAGCTGAATAAACTTCATCTGACTGGAGGACTGGTGGCAACATGGTGGGGCTACTCATGGCAGGGTAAGTCCTATAAAATACCACCATTTGCAACCTCCAGAGTAAGGCAAGTAATAGGGTGCCTCAAAACCCTAGCCCTTGCTGCTTTGTGGGTATTTCTTGGTTGGAGAAAGTCCAAGGGACATTGCCCTGTTAAGAACAGCTGCTGAGGGTGCATTTCTATCTGTTGCTGTCTGTCAGAAGCTACAACCATCAAGGCATTGACTGTCTGGATTCAGTTTAGCCTTTGAATACTGTCTCAACAGTTTAAAAGGGGGCTGGTAGGTCCTTGGGCAGCCTCCACTTCTCCATACTCTTGCCAGGCATACAGGTCAAAGGTGTGATGGTTGCAGGACTCCATGAAGAAGATGTATCATGCACCCGACTAGATCTTTTACATATATGTCATGTATATGGATTGGAGGATCAGTGATTGCCTACCATATTCAATGATCTTATCTATGATGTATTTATGCATTTTATTTATATGGAAACAAGCCTTTTATCTGAGCAGTGAGGGAACAGCGACATAACTGTCTGAGCTGACTGGATCATGGTCATCTCTTCCTGTACTAAATTTCAATTTTTAAAAAGACATTTCACACCAAATTGAGTCGGGGGAATGACTACTTTTTTTTTTTTTTAAATGAAAGTGATTTCCCCTCTCTCTTCTCCCACCCAAATCTATCCAGTATACATAAAGAGAAATGGAGTTTGGTCTTTACCTAGCAAATAGCTGGATTGCTCCAATGTTTAGGCTTCCAGAACATTGTACTGTACAAAGTAAGGGTATCAGGTATCCCATGGAGCGCTATGGACTGACTTGGAGCCAGGCAGGATCTGAGGAACTGGGAGGCCTGGAGAGGGGGTCAGGAAGGCGAGCTAACAAGAACCATATGGATCTAAGGAATTGCTCTACGTGTCCATCATATGGGAGGCACAACTGTCACCTAAGCCTGATGCAGGTAATGTGATCGAAGAAAGAAAGCAGGCCTTCAAAGATGGTCTCCCAGGTGACATGTTGAAAAAACCCACATATTCTCACCAAGCACTTTGACTACCCCTGGCCTCCTGTCTGAGCAGCTCTGGAAATCAGACAGCATTTGAACAAACCATTTAATCTGAATCTTCATTAGGGTTGCATAGAGCACCCTTTCCCACCCCCCATAGTGGGGGAGCTCTGTCAGAGTGAAGCTGTTGCCCAACGAACAGGGGTATTCAGTGCTCTGCTAAAGCCTGCCAAGAAGTGCAGTAGATATCACCTGGTCCCTTGGGCCCTTTGCACGGGCTGACACGAATGATGGGCAGTGAGTGACTCAGTTTTCCCTTACTTCTCTCTGACCTCCTGGAGGTGTTTCTGATGCAACGAATGCATGGAACGAGCAGTTCTTGTGCTCCCAGGATGGCTAGGCATGCACTCATGTCTGGATGCTGCACAGGATTTCCCTATGCAGAAGGGTTGTGCTCAGGCTGGAGGGAAGATCTGTCCCACAGTAATTAACCCCTAGGCCTTCCTCTGTAAAATGTTTGCTATCTGAGCTTCAAGCAACAGGACGCCTCATAGCACCTTTCTGAGAGAGGCTCTAAACCCTTAATTGAGCCCTTGCTTGCTTAAAGGATGAAAATGGGAATGGATTATCCAATGAGGAGCTGCGTGCTCAGGTGGACACATTCATGTTTGAAGGTCATGACACCACAGCCAGCGGGATCTCCTGGCTCCTGTACTGCATGGCCATGCACCCTGAGCACCAACAGAGATGCAGGGAAGAGATCCAGGAGATCCTGGGAGACCGAGAGACTATCCAATGGTGAGACCTGGCTTTCTCCAACTCCTTCCTCCCTTGAAATCACAACACTGCCATTGCAGGGGATCTGGCAGTTCCAGACGCTGCTGCTAGTCTTCTGGCTTTAGCAATAACTGCTGCTTTGTTATGGCTGTCTACCTTTTAGCCACATAGCCTGGTGGTTAGGGCACATGGTTAGTGGGCAGGAGGCCTGGGTTCCAGGCATCCATCTCTCACGGGGGTTGGGACCCACATTTCCTACTAGCCGGCAAATGCTCTCACCACCAAGTGACAGGTTAGGATTGTCCGGGGCCCTCTCTGGCACTTCCTTGGAAGCTAGCTCCCTCGGCAGCTGGGAGAGGGAGGTGTGTCCAGCCAGGAGGAGCAGAGGAAGAGAAGACGGAGTATGCTCAGAGTGATGGATGCTCTCCTGCAAGGGAGGGGGGACCTGCTTCTAGACAGAGCCCCAGCTCGCAATGGAGCAGAAGGTTTCCATGCTCTGTTTATGCATTTTATCCAATGAACATTAAATGCTAGATGTAGTAGACTCCGAGAGAAGAGCTGGAGGGGATCTGGCCCAGGTCCTGGTGGCTACATAGGCAGATCAATGCATGGCCCAGCTGGGTACAGGCCCAGGGGCCACTACCAATTCGGGGCCCCGGGACCCTCATCAGCAGGGAAGTGAAAGTAGGGTTTTAAACTTGGAGCATTTTTGTCTCCCAGCAGGGAGACAAAAATGTTGCCAAGTTTAAAACCCAGCTTTCACCTTTCCTTGCATCCAGAAGCACAGCCCCTCTACCAATGGGACTGGGTTGGCGGGGGTGCGGGGGC
Source organism: Crocodylus siamensis (assembly GCF_052110815.1). NCBI lineage: Eukaryota > Metazoa > Chordata > Crocodylia > Crocodylidae > Crocodylus > Crocodylus siamensis. The sequence continues at coordinate 4,381,750 of NC_143399.1, forward strand.
AGGCTGTGGGCAAGCTGACTGGGAGTGCCATGCAGTGCTTCTGTAGGTGGGCCGTGGTGATAGGAGGGCTTTGGAGGGCCTTGGGGGGCTATATCTCCCCCCAAATCACCTTAACCTACATAGCCACCCCTCCCAGAGCCACCACCCACCTGCAGAGGAGTGGCGTGATGCTTCGGGCCCGACCCGGCCCAGGCCGATGAAGGTGTGTGGCCGCATGGACACAGCCAGGCAGCAGTACCCTGTGTGACAGGGGCCGGGTGGGGAGTGAGACAGAGATGCGGGCAGCTAGTGGAGGAGAGGGGCGAGGGGGGTACTTCAGAGTGATTGGGAGTGGGGGAGGGCAAAGGTCCTGTGAGGGGAAAGTGCATGGCTCTGTGTGTGTGTGTGTGTGTGCGCGCGCGCACGTGCACATTTGCATGCGTCTGTGCATCTGTGTGCATGCGCAAGTGCCTGTGTGTGTGCATCTCTGCGTGTGCATCTGTGTGTTTCTATGCATTTGCGTTGCATCTGTGTGTGTGCATCTGTGCCCATCTGCACGTCTGTGTGCATGTATCTGTTTCTGTGTGCACATCTGCATGTGTGTGTCTGTTTGTGTGTGTGCAGCTGTGCATTTTTGTGCGCGTGCATGCATGCGCATGTGTGCGTGCATGTGCGTGCGTGTCTGTCTTCATGACAAGGAGAGAGTTTGTGTCTGTATCCATGTGCAGAGAGTGAGAGTAGAGTGCGTGCCCATCTGTGCACATGCCTGTGGGTGCATGTCTCTGTGTGTGTATGTTTGGCCATAGTAGGGAGCAGGGAGAAGAGGCAGGCATGCCTCCCCTGCCAGCACCAGGAAGGGAAGGGTCCCCTCCCTCCCCCATGCAGCCTAACTTGTGTGGGGGGCAGAGAGTCTCCTATTTTGTTTTTGCCCAGGAACCCAGTACACCTTAATCCACCCCGGGTGGCTAGACCACTTTTCTAGAAAGCAAGAGATACAGGTCTTTTCAGGTTTAATCTCTATGAACTCCATACAAAGACAGGAAGCAAAAGTAGCCTATCCAGTCTAATCACCCTGCCTTTCACTCCTTATAAAGCAAGGAGGAATGGAGGGGAGCAAGGCAGAACATGGCCTTCCCTCCTATTCTGTTACAGCAAAGGTATGTACACACACTGGGGAGGTTAGATTGAGTCAAAAATGGCCATCTGATCTAAGGTAAATTGGGTTGGGGGGCTAGTGGAGGGGCTTGGGGGGGCAAGTGGGGTCTTCAGCTGGATTAGGGAACAAGTAGGATCTGTGGGGGGAGAATCAGGAGTGCTTGCCGGGAGGGATTGGGGAGCTAGCAGGATCTGTGGGGGGGTTGAGGGGCTCTCTCCCCCCTGGGAAGCCCTCCATCTGCGGATGAACAGCCACCCCCAGAAACCAACCCCCGCCATCCTGCCCTCCCATCCCCCACCCTGACTTTACTTCCTTGGCTCTTGGCACTGGTGAATGCTGGTCAAACTGGCACTGGGAGCAACTTGTGGGATGGCGCATTTGGTGTGCTTGCGGGGTGGGGTGGCTGGTTCATGGGTGGGGAGCTTGTCTGTCTGGGAGTCGAATAAAGCTAAAAATAGCCTAGTGCTGGGCATGGGATGCAGGTAGGAAAAGGGCAGCCCTGGGGTTGGGGCCAGCAGCTGGGCTTCCCCAGTACTGGGGTTGCACTGGGAACTGTACAGAAGTTCAGGTGATCAGTCTCGCCTGACCCAATCTAAGTAGGTGCTGTACATGTAACAATGAGGTGAAAATTTCCCTTTGTGTGGCTTAATGGTGTCACATATTACGTGTACCTGAGTTTTGTAGGTTTAAAAGGAATTTGCATCATTGCAAACTAAACTATATCTCGATGTAGTTTAGTTTGCAATGTTGCAGCTTGGAACATTGCAGCCATTAGTCCGCTCACCCCACAGCTGCGGGAGAGGTGTGCAGGCTCCATGGGAAAAAAGGATCAGGCCCCTCACCACTTCCTGCCTTCAGCAGGTGCCTGTGGTCACCAGGACAATCACATGTATACAGTGTTGGTAAGGTTTCAATTTAGGGGTCATAGACTGCAACCTGAAGGACTAAACCCCTATCATGTGTACAAGCGACCAGTTAGACTACCATGGAGGGGCACTTAACTTAGATCAGGTCAGCCATTTTTAGTACAACTAAATTTCCTGAGCATCTCTACAGTTTGCACTTAGTTCTTCCAGGTGCAGACCTTATACTTAGAACCCTAGTTAGGTGGACCTAAGTTAGGTTGGGTGGCCATTTTTAATGTGATCCAACTTCCCGAAATATCTATATGTACCACAAGAAGAAGAAAGCTCATTTTTCTCCCTGGCTTAGTGAAGCAGTGCGTGCTTATAGACCCCCTCCACCACTTTGTGAGGGTAAAGAAGTCCATTTAGAAAATTGGGCCAATAGCTCATCAGCCCTGGTGATGTGTTCTCAGTCTCTGCCTTTGGTTTCTTTCAGGGAGGACCTTGGGAAGATGACTTATACCACCATGTGTATAAAGGAGAGTCTTCGTATTTACCCTCCTGTAGTGCTAGTTGGGCGGGATCTCAGTGCGCCTGTCACTTTTGAGGATGGACGCACTTTACCAAAAGGTTTGCTGAGTTTTTTTCCTCTTTCATTTCTGAACAGGCTGCTGTGTTCAAGCACATTGGTGGTGTTGGTGTTCCTGTCTGGTAGCTGTGTTTTACCTTTTGCTTCAAATGTATATGTAAAATATCTAAGAAGTAAGGGGATTTGATGAGGGAGATACAGGGTCTATTTCCATGAATAAAAGGCAATCCTTGGTTTTAAGCTAAAGATCAAGGGCAAATTCAATCTATAATCTGTTCCACGTATTTTAAAGGGAACGGATGGGGTCATAATGTACAACTTGTTTAAAATCAGGTTGGGTTATACACTGGAGAATGTACCAGTTAAAAACCCCAGCACTGGTACACACATGGTTCACATACAGTAGGACCCTTTTACCTCTAATATCTTCTGTGACTTTATTTTTGGTATTTGTCCTTCTGCTTCTGATGATGATATATCCTCGAAGGTCAAAATGTATCTTTGTTAGAAATCTTTAGCAAACTATCTGTTCTGGCCTTCCCCCTCCTCTCGCCATTCATAAAGGAATGAGATATTTCCTGCTAGAACCTTGTTTCTCAATGAGTTCATAGATAACTACTGACAATGGGGCACAAAAATGAGATTTCTTACCAGTGTAATTCTGCAAGACAAAAGCAAATGAACAGGGCACCACATCATCCTTTTGGTTTTCCTCTTGTATGATAATTTATTTCTCTCTCTCATTTTTAACAGGGTTTCCAGTCATACTGAGTATTTATGGTCTTCACAGAAACCCCACAGTATGGGACAATCCAAAGGTAGTTCTCCTTAGAACCAGGTTCATCTATACTGTGATTTTTCAACCTTTTTTAGATTTAAGGCACCCTGCATGAGACCTGATGCACCCTTTGGAACAGAAGAATTGTTCTATTATTTTTCCACAAAAAGCCTAACAAGTGAAAGCTAAAAGCTGGTATTTTCAAAGAACTGAAAAAGATCACAGCAGGTCAGAATGATCTTGGTGCTATGAATTTCCATTTCACATTTACATTTAGAGGCTGTATTAGTAGCAGTGTTGCCAGCAGATTGAGGGACATGGTTATTCTGCTGTACTCAGCACTGGGGAGGCCACATCTGGAGTCCTGTGTCCTGTGTTGGGCATCTCACTGCAGAAAGGATGTGGACACGTTGGAGAGAGTCCAGTGGAGGGCACTGAAAGTAGTTGGGGGACATCTGAGGGAACTGTTCTTATTTATTTTGGAGAAGAGAAGATTGAGAAGGGATTGGATAGCTGTCATCACCTCCCTGCAGGGGGGCTGCAAAGAGGATGGAGCTGGGCTGTTCTCAGTGGGGGCAGATGACAGGACAAGGAGCAGTGGGCTTACATTGCAGCAAGAGAAGTTGAGGTTAGATAGTAGGAAAATCTTTCTTACTAGGAGGGCAGTGAAGCACTGGAACAGGTTGCCCAGAGCGGTGGTGAAATCTCCATCCTTGGAGGTTTTTAAGACCGGGCTAGACAAAGCCTTGAAAGGATCTTGAGGCACTTCAGGAAGCTGCCTGTTGGCAATCACTGATCTAGCTTCAGGACTAGTACTTCTGGAAGGACTAATGTTCTAAGTCCACCCTGTCTTTTTATGGCAGGAATCACCAAACTATGGCCCAGGGCTGGATCTCACTCATAGAGCCATTGGACCCAGCCTGCGGACGTGGAGGGCTCCAGAAGCAATGGGTTTGACCCATGCTGCAGCCAGGCAATGGGGTCTTTGGCTGTGGGGATGATTTAGGAACAACAACGCTACATGCATGTAAGGGGCTGTCCAGATAACCCTTGAGGTGCCATCCAACCCTATGATTCCCTTGAGCATGGAGTCAGATTCCCTCTTCCTTTAGTCCTCAGGATGGTTTCCCACTTGGCTACCCAATGGCCTAGCTTTAATGCTATCAGTTCTGCCTGGCCATTAGGTGGTTGCCCTCCCACGTAGAAGGTCAATGTTCAAGTCCCCTCAAGGTAAGACCTGGATCTCCAAGGTCTTCTTTGTTCTGGGTGAGTATCTTAGCTGCTGTGCTAAGGAAGGGCATCACCTCCATATGTCAGGTATTTTCGGATGATGGGTTTTGGTTCACTGTGATTTTAGGGCTTAATGTAAACTTTGCTGTAATTCAACATCACCATAGACTCACCAGAGGTGGGTGGACATGGAAGCCTCTGGGGCAGTAGTAGAAGGTCACTTCCCAGCCTGCACAGTTACATAGAAGAAAATTGTATCTCCAAAGAGCACTTAGATGAGTGCACACCAATCAGGAAAATATTGTACTTTGAAAAAGAGGCTGTCACTGGGTGATTATCACACCTAGAAGGTGTGTAAGTGATGCAAGTCTTAGCAATGAAAAGAAGTCAGCTTGCCATACAAATGGTGACCCCTTTTCCTTCCAAAGCCATGGGAAGCCATTGCCCTACATCTCTAGGGAAAAAGTATCAACTTGACTTCAACTCTCATTTACTTATGTCCAAAGAGACTGATTTTTGGACCTTAGTGTTTAGGCAAAGTTGCAAGTTAAATCATGTTGTTGTAACTGAGCATCTTTACAATTTTTTGCAGGTCTTTGACCCTTCAAGGTTTTCCCCAGAGAACTCATCTGGTCGCCATCCCTATGCTTTCCTGCCTTTTGCAGCTGGGCCCAGGTGAAGTATCTCCAAATCCATTGATCACGTTATCTAATTCGAGTTTCTTCTCCACATCCCAATGAATATTGCTGACACCTTTGGTGAAAGCCTGGCCATTTTCAAGTCAATGGGAGTTTGTAATTGGTTTCAAGTGGGAGGGAGGAGTCATGACTTTTTCTTTCTGATCATCCTTCAGAGAAACACCTCTTCAATGCAGCCTCTTTTATAATGGGATCTGGATTTCTAATTTCGGCTCATCTGTCATTTCAAGCATACAAACTTTGAAAACTCTTGAATCCACACCCAAACTTCACACCTCAAGCACATATCTAAATCCAGAGCATGTCAGAATGGTTGTCTCTGCATACTGTCAATAAGGCCCTTACATATGCACTAAACTCATCTCCTAGACCCCAGCCCTTGCCTCTCACTGCTTTTGAGTCTATTGTAAATACTGACTTTTTCTGGTAGACAAATAGGACCTTACCAATTTGTTCCATTAAAAATGCTTTTGTTTCTTTTCTGTCTCTGCCTACCTACATGGCTCTCTGTCCTGGCATGGTAAACTCCTCAGGCCCCAGGAGAGACACACCCGGGCCAAGGGCCAGTGAGGAACTAGTCAGGGAACGTCTGGTGGGACTGGATGTATTCAAATCAGCCGGTCCGGATGATCTCCACCCCTGAGTGCTGCGGGACTTAGCTGCGGTCATTGCGGGACCCCTGGCACAGCCGTACGAGCACTCGTGGGGCTCTCATGTGGTGCCGGAGGACTGGAAGAGGCCAATGTGGTTCCCATCTTCAAAAAGGGAGGAAGGAGGACCTGGGAAACTATAAGCCAGTCAGTCTTACCTTGGTCCTAGGGAAGCTTTTTGAGAGAGTTATCCTGGCACACATCCACGAGGGGCCAGCAGGGGATTTCATGCTTAGGGGCAACCAACAGGGGTTAATCAGTGGCAGGTCCTGTCAGACCAACCTGGCGGCCTTTTACGACCAGGTCACCAAATCGTTAGACGCAGGGGGAGCAGTGGATGTAGTCTTGCTGGACTTTCGGAAGGCTTTCGACACTGTCTCTCACCCCATTCTCATTAAGAAACTGGGGGCTGTGGTGTCGACACCCACACAGTCAGATGTGTCACCAACCGGCGGGAGGGCCGCACCCAGAGAGCGGTGGTGGACGGGGCATGTTCGACCCAGAGGGACGTGGGCAGTGGGGTCCCCCAGGCTCGGTCCTCGGGCCCGCACTGCTCAACATCTTCATCAGTGACTTGGACGAGGGGGTAAAAAGCACCTGTGCACATTTGCTGATGACACTAAGATGTGGGGGGATGTGGCCATGCTAGACGGGAGGAATAGGCTACCATCAGACCTAGACAAATTACAGGGGTGGGCGGATGAGAACAGGATGGGATTCAACACAGACAAGTGCAAGGTGCTGCACCTGGGGAGGAACAACCGGCACCACACCTACAGGTTAGGGAACTCCCCTCTTGTCAGCGCAGAGGCAAAAAAGGATCTTGGAGTCATCACTGACTCCAAGATGAACATGGGCCAGCAGCGTGGGGATGCAACCAGGAAGGCCACCCGCACCTTGTCCTGCATCCACAGATGCATCTCGAGCAGGTCCAGGGAGGTGATCCTCCCCCTCTGTGCGGCACTGGTCAGGCCGCAGCTGGAGTACTGCATCCAGGTCTGGGCGCCGCACTTCAGGAGGGATGTGGACAGCATGGAGAGGGTCCAGAGGAGGCCACCCACATGGTCGGGGGCAGCAGGGCAGGCCCTACGAGGAGAGGCGACGGGACCTAAACCTGTTCAGCCTCCACAAGAGAAGGCTGAGGGGGATCTAGTGGCCTGTTACAAACTAGTCGGGGGGGACCAGCAGGCATTGGGGGAGTCCCTGCTCCCCCGAGCACCGCCAGGAGTGACCAGGAATAACGGTCACAACCTGGCAGAGAGCAGATTTAGGCTGGAGATCAGGAGGCGCGACTTCACGGTCAGGGCGGCTAGCGTCTGGGACCAACTTCCAAGAGAACTGGTGCAGGCTCCTACCCTGGGGGTGTTTAAGAGGAGGCTGGATGAACACCTTGCTGGGGTCGTCTGACCCCAGTACTCTTTCCTGCCATGGCAGGGGGTCGGACTCGGTGATCTGCTCAGGTCCCTTCTGACCCGACCAACTATGAAACGATGAAATTAGCTTCTCTTGGAAAATGCCCAGTTTTTTTCGGGCTCTGTTCCCTAACACCAATATATGACTAGATCATGGGATGGTAAGTTAGGAGACCTGAGATCTTAATCATGGCTCTGCCACTGACTGGCTGGCAGTGACCAGCTGAACACATGTTGAGGATATCATCCATCAATGATTATGATTTGCTTAGAAACTCCCTGTAGGGTGCTAGCAGACAAGGTTTTTTTGGTGAATATGATATCTTTATTAGATCAGCTTAAATAGGTGGAAGAAAAATTCTTAGCAAGCTTTAGGGTTACTGCAGGGTCCTAGGAGGCCTGAGATGTGTAAATGCCATCATCCTGATTGGAAATCGATATGTTTTCTCACAGGATTTCACTTTGATCAAAGCAGAAAATGCCAAGCCAACTCCACTGGGTAATTATTGTGACTCAAGGACAGGTGCCAGGCTAAAGCTCAGCCTAAATAAATTAGCTTCCAAGTTGATAAAAACCAGTCTGGTCTACAGTGGCTGAGAACAGCCTCTCAGTGTTATAATTGGAAGCAACTATCAACAGCCTCGGGATATGTTTCTGGGATGCAAAGGTTGTTTTTTCCACCTCCCTTAATCTTTGTTAGCTCTTGCCTGCAATTAGGGTTGCAATTCTGGAGAGAAAGTCCTCAGCAGTGAATTCATTTGTCCTCTCTCTCTGTTTAGGAACTGCATCGGACAACAGTTTGCCATGAACGAGTTGAAAGTGGCTCTCGCCCTGACCCTGCTCCGCTTTGAGCTTTCAGCTGATCTGAGCAAGCCCCCTATCAAACTACCTCTGCTTATCCTACGGTCCAAGAATGGGATCTACCTGTACCTGAAAAAACTTAGCTGAGACACCAGCAGCCAGGGCAGGGATGGGATATGTTACAGTGCTAATGCTAATGATAAAGGTGCCAAAATTAGAGCTGTGTAGGAATTGGAATTTCTTGGTAGTAGGGGTTTATATGATTACAGGATAATGGGAAAGTAGGGGTATATGGGAGCTCATCTAGTCCAGATGCCTGCTCAAGTCAGGATCATCCCTGACGAAACCAGCTCAGCCAAGTATCTGCCCTATCTGCTCTCTCAAATTTCTAAGGATGGAGTTTCCACGATTTCTCTAGGTGACCTGTTCCAGGGTCAGAAAGCTGCTCTTAATCTTCAACCTAAATTTCCACACCTGCAGCCTGAGGCCATTACTCCTAATCCTCTCCCCTTTGGCCACAGAGAAAAGCCCATCTCCATCATCTCTCTAATCACCCTTCAGATATTTGAAGGCTGTGATCAAAGCCCCACTCTGGCTTCTCGTCTTCAGCCTATACTTCTTTCAGCCTTTCTTCATAAGTTTTGCTTCCCAGGCCCCTAATTTTGCTCGTTGCTCTGCACTGGACTTCTTCAATCTGAAATTTGTTTTCTCTTCCAATTGGTAATGAAGATTTTTAGGAAAAAATTGAAATTTTCTGCAAAATTTCATTTCAAAACAGCAGCTCCTTTTCTTTTTTAAAGTCAGAGCTGGAGCAATTTACTTTAAATATCCCATTCCAGTAAGGCTAGAACAACTCATCTGAAGAGGTGTTGCAGTAGATGTCTTCCTTCGGCGTGTGAAAGGAGCACTGTGCACGTCCGTCTGGGTTGTGTCCACATTTCTTGCATTCAATGAATATAATAAAAAGATCTGCCCACTGGCACTAGAACCATTTTACTGAGGATTGGTGAGCCATCAGTTTGGATACTGGATGGAGTCCTAGACACTAGTATTCAAAAAAGATCAGCTTAAATTGAAAAAGGTACAAAGAAACTCCACTAAGATGGTTAAAGGAATCAGTCTGTTTTGTTAAATGGAACAGGCCAAGCTCTATCTTCTTTCCTAAGAAAAGATTTTGATTCCTTTAAAACTTTGGCACACCTCCTGCAACACCAGTTCTCCTTCCATTTTCACCCCATGAGTACACCTATAAAGGATGATCATAATGAAACAAGCCAAGTGCTCTTGACCTTCTTTTCTAAGAAAAGATCTGGAACATACTTTACTACATGAAAAGCAACATGGACACAAGATCTGAGTAGAGATCATTTTAGTTTGGAAACGAGAAAATTATGTAGAATTATCAGTAAAGTGGGGTTTTGGAACCGTCTTCCAAGCAGGGCAAAGAAATTAAATCACTTCAAGATGGAAATGGATGACCTAAGGGAAGGGTTGGTGTGATAGGACAGGGGGTTCAGCAATTCATGTGTTGAATTGTATGTTGCCAGTCCCCAGGCTGGGGCATAAAGGTAGACATAGACATTTGGGCTGGAAGGGACCCCGGAGGATCATTGAGTCCAGCCCCCCGCCCCAGGGGCAGGATGTCAGCAGGGATCATAGGATCCCAGCGAGATAAGCATCCAAATGTGTTTTAAAGGCGTTCAAAGTGGGCGCTTGAACCACCTCAGGTGGCGGTCTGTTCCAAACCTTGGGGGCTCGGACAGTGAAGAACCTCTTTCTTATGTCCAGCCTGAACTGGTCACAGTGGAGTTTGTGACTGTCCAATCTTGTCATCTCTTGGAGGGCTCTGGTGGAGCATGTCCCATGCTTCAGGGCTTTTGCTCACTCACAGTTGGTCTGTAGCAGGAAGGAATTATTGCCCTCCACCCCACGTCATTGCAACTGGCTTTTGAAAGGTGGGGTGAGCGGGTAAAGCACTGGGACGTCGGCCTCAGGTAAGGCTGGAAGTTTCTGACTGGGTTGCATTGCAGCTTCCTCCAGGCCTTGGAAAACCCAGTGGTTTCTGGCTTGAGGGTCTTGCCTGTCTGCTCAGGGTCACATTAATTATACTGAATATGTGGTCAAGAGGGATTTTTTTACTTGCGTCAGGCTGGTGCAACCTAGAGCTGGGGGAGGGGGAGTTGCCTTCCCCAGTAGCATGGGGCATGGTCTTCTTAGGATCCTCTGCACACATAGTACACAACTTTTTCCCTATTAGTGCAGTGGCAGGGTATTAATACTGCCTCTTTCCCCCTATTTTTTCCTATGAGAAGTTATGGGAGTGGGGGTTGGGTATCATGCCTGAGAGTGGTGTGTGGGGGCCACACTAGATGCTCGAGAAGGCTTCATCCAATTTGATGCTCTTCTATGACGAACAACACCAGGACACAAATACAAACAAATACTGCGCACTTTGCTTGATCTCTATTCTTCAATCCTTCCCTACCTTCCACATCCACTGGGTGATACCAAGAGGCTCCTGTAAGGTTTACCTGTTGTCCTGGTATGCTCTGACTAAATTAACGAGAACCCAAAGACCTGTTCACATTCAAGGGTTATAGTGGCATGACTGTGTGGATTAGGGGTCTGCTATTTTCATAGACATAGACATCAGGGTTGGAAGGGACCTCAGGAGATCATCGAGTCCAGCCCCAATGATCCAGTTTAGTAGTAACACTTCCAGGGTGGACTCAGGTTTATGAGCATACAGGTGCCCTCTACTCGTGTAGATTTTGCTCCTTCCACACCTCAAGAGATACTGCGGCACACGCTACCTGCCTATCAGCCGAACTGTGTGCAGACTAGGAGGGGTGATACCACCTTATGAGCCCACTCTGGGCAAAGTAAAGAAACATCCTAATGGATACAAGCCCCAAGTCACTGTGGAGCAGAAATGTGTGTGGCAGCACCTGAATTTCTAATTCTCAGCAAACAATATGATCCTTGAGAAAGATCTGTCTTCTTTTCTCATGAAAAAAGAAAGCGCTGGAACAGGTTACCCAGAGCGGTGGTGACATCTCCATCCTTGAAGGTTTTTAAGACCTGGCTAGACAAAGCCTTGGCTGGGATGATGCAGTTGGGGATGGTCCAGCTTGGAGCAGGGGGTTGCACTAGATGTGACCTCCTGAGCTCCCTTCCAACCCTCATTGTCTGTGATCTTTGTTTGAACTAACTTTCAGTGGTTAAAACCTCTCAATGGCTTGCTTTTATTTGAGTTGCCTTGAGATTTCACGGTGATGCACGCATTAAACAGTGGCTATTAACACTTTCTCAATACACGTTTATCAGGACAATATGGTAGGATGCAGCTGCCACCTCGTGGGCAGAAACGGCATAAGTGGAACAAAACACAGAAATCGAGGAAGATTATATCCAGTCCGTTGCCTTTTATACAAGGAGTCAGTTCCTGTATCTGAGAAAGATATTTCATTGATCTGACATGATATTCCTTCAATAAACCACATTGCTTTTATCTTATTTACTGCTCACATCCAGACTCTTAATTATTCTTTGTTCCAATATGAGTCCTAAAACCTTTCATAATACTGAAGTCAAGCTGATGTGACTGTAGGTGGCGGTGTGTGTGGCCTCCCCACATTGCTTCAATGAACACATATCAGTTCTTCTCCCAGGCACTGTTCATAAATTACCAGGTTCATTAAGGGAGTTGTTAATCCTGCTTCCAGGCCTCATTATTTTGAGACAATCTCTTCTCTGCAATTATAGACTCACAGACAATGAGGGTTGGCAGGGACTTCAGGAGTCACATCTAGTCCAGCCCCCTGCTCCAAGCAGCACCAGCCCCAACTACATCACCCCAGCCACGGCTTTGTCTAGCCGGGTCTTAAACACCTCCAGGGATGGAGACTCGACAACTTCCATGGGTAACCTGTTCCAGTGCTTTACCACCCTCCTAGTGAGAAGGTCTTTCCTAATATCCAACCTCAACTTCCCTTGCTGCAACTTGAGCCCATTGCTCTTTGTTCTGTCATCCTCCATCCTTCTCCATCCTCTTTTGAACCTCCCTGCAGGAAGCTGAAGGATGTTATTCAATCCCCCCTCAGTCTTTCCTTATGTAGGAGTGACGTTGTAGCTGTGATCATAGACGGAGGAAGAAAATATTACTGGGGTGGGGGAGGGTGCTGAGTGCATGCATCAGCATGAGAACTACAACTCCCATCATGCTCTGCGTGGTGCAGCACATGCCTGGTTAGCCTCTTCTTCCTGAGCCATGCGGAGCTGAGCGTGCATGGGGCGCTGGCCTGGCTGCAAGCTGAGTGGTGCCATGGTGCTGGTGCTGTCAACGGCCACTGCAAAATTAGTTTGGGGGGGGGCTAAGTCCCCCCAGGCTCCAGCCTTCTGCTGCCCATGGCTGTGATGATCAAGAAATTATGCAAGGAGCAAGGATTTCTCTGGCATACTCCTTCATTAACATCAACTTTCTAGATACCACAATCCATATCCAGGATGGCACCCTACACACCACTACATGCAGAAAACCCACAGGCCACCACACCGATGCCCAGAGAACCAGCAATCATTCCAGGCACACCCAAAAAGCTTCTGTCTAGAGCCAGGCCCTCAGATACCAGCACATCTGCCCTGGAGAAGAGCACTGGACCAGCCTAAAATCTTCCTTTATACATCAGTGACACGCCAGTAGACAACGAGACCAGACATTTGAAAGAGCCGTCTAAAAACCCGGCGGTAACCTGCTGCAATATAAGCAGCGGCCCTTTCAGTGTCTAGCAGACTACTTTACAAGATCGATGTCTCTCTAGCTAGCTCTGGTTACATAGGTACCATATGATAATAGAGTTTTGTCCTGTGTTTTCATAAGCATTTTCTTTTTTCGTCTTCCCTTTTTGGCTCTTTGGTGGCAGTGGATATTTACTCTCTCTATAGGACCCCAAGTGTGTGGAAAGATCCAGAGAGATCTTTGGCTGGCGGTCAAGAGAGTGGAGGGCAAACAGCTGGGCACTCACCTTGGCTCTGCAACATACTTCCTTGAGCAAGTACCTCACTGGCACCGTTTATACTGTGGAGCTTTGTCAGCAGAGCTGTGTTTAGCCGGGATATTTTTTTCAGTCAAAACCCATTTGGACACAGCCATGCAGGTAACTGCAGCCAGGATTGGGTCTTCTAGCAGGCCCTGCAGTAGCATCTTCTGTACAAGCCCCATCAGGAAAGTTGTGGGAGGCACCATAGATACGTGTGCAAACTTGCTGCAATTCTTGCGGAAGGGAAATCAAGCAATGCTCTCAGTTGATGACTAAAACCCTTTGCAACAGGCCTTTGAACTCTCTCATCGCAGGTGTTTTTAATGGAGACCTCAATTTTCAATGGAGACCTCCTTCCCCAGAGGCATTCTCAAGCTTTCCCGCCCTTTGTTCCTGCCGCCAAGTATGTGGCAGGGCATCCGTGTTTTCTATGTAGCAATGGTTCAAAACAGCTCCCAGTATGTTACTAATCCCTTGCCTCCCCAATCCCATGACCCCACCGGCAGCTTCATGCAGGCATGTCTTCCAAACGGGAGCAAGAGAAATGGATTGAACCCATTTAAGCAGAATTTCTTTCTCTGTGACTGGACCCTGCGGTTTGTATTACGTTGGCTTCAGGTCACGCTGAAGTGATACATGTAGAAACTGAGAGTTCAAGTGTTCTGCATGCTCTTCTTCTTTTCCTGGTAATGGCAAGCCTATTGGCATCATGGTTTACACAGAGCACAGGACTGGATGGGAACTTTTTGATTCATTGGGATTGATGTCCTGCCATGGAAGGATGTCACAACATGCAATCCCTTTCATTGCTTTATTGAGTTCTTCCTTAGGACTGGTTAGGTTTTTGTTATCTCAACTGCTACTGGGCGGTTGTTCAAGGATTTCACTCCTCCTCTTTATTGCCAGCCTTAATGTATTTACAGTGAATGCAAAATCCATGTTTTTAAAAGATAGACGTTAGGAAAATCTTTATTTCTTCTAAGCTGACCACTGGAAGAGCATTTGCCAGGCTTCATTTCCCCATATCTTGCCTTCTTGGACAGACTGTATTACAGCTTCTAAAGAGCCAACCTCCCTTTCTTGCTCCCTTGCCATAAATAAGCTTTTACCACCCTGTTTTGGATCATAAGTATCCTTCTCCTATGTGATAAGTTTCCTGGTGACATAAGGTGCCAGATTCTGAGGTCTGAAGAAATGCTCAAAGAATGACACAGAGGATCAATGAAAGCCGTCTACTTAGATATGAAACTACACATTTTAGCTAGCTGAAGAAAAGAGGACTAAAAATCAGAAGCACTATTTAAGCTAGAAGATAACTTTGGTATAAGAACAAAAAGTAAAAAAAAAAATGACAATGAATACATTTGAGCTGGAAATTAAAGAAGGTTTCTAATAATCAAAAAAGTAAAGTTCTGGAACAACCTCCCAATGCAAATAGTGAGGCCAAAAGCCTGACTAGTTTTAAGATGGCACTTAAATAAGTTGATCTGAAATGGCCATGCTTAGATTTTGTGGCAAAGAATGTCCTGTCTTGTCCTATCTCCTAGGTAAATAATCCCACCAGTATTGGACAGTTAATTCTAAAGAAAGACAATGTAGAAAATTCCTTCAAATTTCAGATCTCCTTGCACGCTGGGCCCGATTCAGCCCTGGTATAAGTGGCTCACTTATGCTGTCCTTGGTTTTGCATTTTTGCAGAATCTTGAATGGGTGGAAACCTCATCTCAGATGTGACCAAGAAGAAGCAGAACCAGTAAGTTTGTAGTGAAGTAAATACTGTAACATGTAGTCATGGTTCCCAATGTGAGTTATCAGTGTGCTATAGCCTATTTGGACTATTTTCACTGTATGAGCAATTTTATCAAAGACACCTATGTTCAACTGCAACCTATAGGACTCGGGAAAACTTAAAAAAAAATCTCCTTGGTATAAATACATACAACTGATTATGATTTCACACTAATTACAAGTGATTCATTAACAAACAACAAGCCAACATTGTGAAAAGCCACTCGCCTATCAGACAAGATTTCTAGGTCAAAGAGCAACTCCAAGGCTTTAGGTTTTGCACATTTTCATATAATGTTCACACATGCAAAGCATTCAGAATTTAGATGTGTTACCAGTGTGGCCATCGTGGACTGCTGCAATAGTTTTGTGCCATATTAGATGACTTGAATATTTGTTTCTGCACTGCTGCGCAGACACCTCAACAGATACTTTTGGGGAGGAACCCCCAAGAAACCAAAGCACTATATCAGCTAAGGGATGATGCTAGCACAAGAGTAAATGAAAATTAATTAAAGCTGGACACAGAAGCATACAATATTAAAAAATGGGGGTTGGAAGGGACCTCAGGAGGTCACATCTAATCCAACCCTCTGCTCAAAGTAGGACCATCTCCAGCTACATCATCCCAGCCAAGGCTTTATCTAGCCAGATCTTCAAAACCTCCAGGGCTGGAGATTGCACCACCTCTCTGGGGAGCCTGTTCCAGTGCTTCACCACCCTTCTCATGAGAAAGTTTTTTTTTCAATCTCTAACCTCAACTTCCCTTGATACAGCTTGATCCCATTGTTCCTTGTTCTGTCATCTTCTCCCACTGAGAACAGCCCAGCTCCATCCTCTTTGACCCCCCGCTGCAGGGAGCTGAAGGCTGCTGTTCAATCCCCCTCAGCCTTCTCTTCTGCAGACTTAACAAGCCCAGTTCCCTCAGCCTCTCCACATAAGCCACGTGCCTCAGCCCTTTAATCATTTGTTTTTTGCCCTCCATTGGACTCTCCCCAATTTGTCCACATCCTTTCTGTAGTGGGGGCCCAAAGCTGGAAACGGGATTTCAGATGCGGTCTCACCTGTGCTGAATCACTTCCCTAGATCCACGGGCAATGCTCCTACTAATGCAGCCCAGGATGCCTCTAACCTTCTTGGCAACAAGGGCATGTTGCTGGCTCATATCCAGCTTCTTGTCCCCTGTCACCCCCAGGTACTTTTCTGCAGACCTGTTGCCCAACCAGTCAGCCCCCAGCCTGCACCAGTGCATGGGATTGTTCCATCCTAAGTGCAGGACTTTGCACTTGTCCTTATTGAACTTCATGAGATGTCTTTTGGTCCAATCCTGCTTTAGACATTAAGAGAACGTCTCCAATGTGCAGAAGCGTGAAGTTATGGTAGAGCCTCCTGATAGCTTTTTGACCCCCCAGTGGCTAACTAGTTGTAAAGTGATGGCATGTTGTGATACCCTACAGTAGCTGGACATTGATCCTAATGAGTTGGAAGATTCCCATCCACTCTTATGCCCCATGTAAATAATCATGACAGTAGCATTGCAATTAATGGGGAAAGAAAAGGAGCATGGAGAACACACTTTCAGACATTGCCCTTTGCCCTTGGAGCCCAGTTCAGCCTCAAGACAAACAGGCTGAAGTGAATCTTTCTTTGATCCTCCCAATCTCGGGCTATGGGCTGAGGAGGGAGAGGAGGATCCATGTAGTCAACCAAAGATGGCGGCGCTGGGGTCATCAGGAAAGCTTTGGGTTCCATGACCACAGCCTGCTCTTTGGCGAGACAGGCAGCGAGCTGCTGGGAAGAGATGGCCTCCACCTCTCTCCCCTGGGAAGGAGGCTCTTCTCAGCCAGGCTGGCTGACCTGCTCCACCGGGCTTTAAACTAAGCCCGCCGGGGGACAGGGGGGACTAGTGCCACTGCTGGCCCGCCAGCAGGTCTTAGTTTCATAGTTGGTAGGGTCAGAAGGAACCTAAGAAGATCATCTAGCCCGACCCACTGCCACAGGCAGGAAAGGATGCTGGGGTCAAATGACCCCAGGTAGGTGACTGTCTAGCCTCCTTTTGAAGACCCCCAGGGTAGGGGCAAGCACCATTTCCCTTGGAAGTTGGTTCCAGCTCCTAGCCGCCATGACTGTGATGTAGCGCCTCCTGACATCTAGTTGAATCTCAGTCAACTTATGGCCGTTGTTCCCTGTTACAGCTGGTAGTGCTCAGGGGAACAGGGATTCTCCCATTGCCTGCTAGTCCCCCTTGGCAAGTTTATAGGTGGCCACCAAATCCCCTCTCAGCCTTCTTTTGTGGAGGCTGAACAGGTTCAGGTCCTGTAGCCTCTCCTCATAGGGCCTGCCCTGCTGCCCCTTAATCATATGAGTGGCCCTCCTCTGGACCCTCACCATGTCCATGGTTGTTATGGGAGACTTCAACTGTCCAGACATCTCGTGGGAAGAGTGATTAGCTAAACCTGAGTAGTCGCAAACTTGTCTCGTGCGTGGATGACCTCTATCTGGCGTAAGAAGTCTATGGGCCAATGAGAGGTAAAGCGCTGCTCGACCTGGTACTGGCAACTGGGGACGACCTAATCAGTGACCAATGGGAAGCTGAGTGACAGCAACCATGAGCTGATCACCTTCATCATCTGCTGTAAAGATGGCAAGACACTCATCAATACAGAAGTCCTCAACTTCAGGAAAGCTGACTTTGACAAGCTCAAGAGGCTTGTTGGTGAGGCCCTAAAGGACCATGATCCAAGGGGAGGGGACCTCAGGAAGAGTGGTTGCTCCTCAAGGGTGCGATCCTCGATGCACAAGCTAATGCTATTCTGTCTCAGAGGAAAGGCAGCAAAAGGGTACAGCAGCTTCCTTGGCTCTCCAGGGACCTAGCAGACCTCCTGAGGCTAAAAAGAAAGGCCTACAAAGGATGAAGGATGGGATTCACCTCCAAGGAGGAATATCCTGCACTGGTCCGGTCCTGCAGGGAGCAAACCAGGAAAGCCAAAGCTGCGACTGAACTCTAACTAGCTTTGAGCATCAAGGACAATAAAGAGTCCTTTTTTAGATATGTGGGGAGCTCAAGAAAAAGCAGGGAGAACATTGGACCTCTGCTGAACCAGATGGGGCAACTGACAACTGACACCCAGGAAAAAGCCAAACTATTAAATAGGTACTTTGCATTGGTCTTTCATTAGTCCCATGGGACGCCCATGCCCACTATGGGACAGGGAGGTCCGGGTGGGGGAGATCCCCTGCCCTCCATAAATGCAAACATCTTGAGAAGCTGGATACCTTCAAGTCAGCCAGCCCTGACAATCTGCACCCCAGGGTACTTGAGGAGCTGGCGAACATCATAGCCCAGCCCCTGGCACGGGTCTTTGAAAACTCCTGGAGCTCTGGTATAGTGCCCAAAGACTGGAAGAAGGCCAATGTGGTGCCTGTCTTCAAGAAAGGGAGGAAAGTGGGTCCAGCAAACTACAGGCCCATCAGCCTGACTTCTATCCTGGGGAAGGTCTTAGAAAAGTTTATTAAAGAGGCCATCCTTAATGGACTGGCCAAGGCCAACATCCTAAGGGATAGCCAGTACGGGTTTGTTACGGGTTTGTCTTGCTTGACCAATCTCATTTCCTTCTACAACCAGGTGACCTATCACCTGGACAAGGGAGAAGAGATTGATGTCGTATATCTTGACTTCAAAAAAGCCTTTGATTTGGTATCCTATGATCACCTCTTGGCGAAACTGGCCAGTTGTGGCCTTGGGTCCACCATGATCCGCTGACTGGGGAACTAGCTCCGTGGTCGGACTCAGAGGGTTGTAATTGATGGCAGTCAATTCATCATGGTGTCCTGTGACCAGTGGGGTCCCCCAAGGCTCTGTCCTTGGTCCCATATTGTTCAACATCTTCATTAATGATGTGGACATTGGAGTCAGGAGTGGACTGGCCAAGTTCGCCAAGGACACCAAACTCTGGGGCAAAGCATCCACGCCAGAAGATAGGCGGGTGATCCAGGCTGACCTGGACAGGCTCAGCAAATGGGCGGATGAGAACCTGATGGTGTTTAACATCGAAAAATGCAAGGTTCTCCACCTTGGGAAGAAAAACCTGCAGCATCCTTTTAGGCTTGGCAGTGCTATACATAGCATTATGGAAGAAAGAGAGACTTGAGGGGTCATGATTGACCACAACATGAACATGAGCCTGCAATGCGATGCTGCGGCTAGTAAAGTAACCAAAACGCTGGCGTGCATCCATAGATGCTTCTCAAGCGCATCCTGGGACATCATTCTCCCCTTGTGCTCGGCCTTGGTGAGCCCACAGCTGGACTACTGCGTTCAGTTTTGGGCTCCACAATTCAAAAAGGATGTGGAGAAGCTTGAGAAAGTCCAGAAAAGAGCCACTCGCCTGCTCAGAGGTCAGGAAAACAGACCTTATGACGACAGGCTGAGAGCCATGGGGCTTTTTAGCCTGGAAAAGCACAGCCTCAGGGTTGATCTGATGGTCATCTATGTCACATAAATGGTAGGTGAACAGCTTGAAGGTCTGAATGGAGTGCAGAACTGGACAGAACATGGACAAGATTGGATATTCACTTATTTCCATGTCTGTCTGTAAGCGTGAGCAGTGCCAGTCACTTCAGAGGAAAAAGCAATAACCTTGGCAGTAAGAAGTGATAAAATAATTTGTCTTTACAGGAACCTTCTATGTTATGTTTAATTAGGAAGTTCTTTGTGCAAAGTTAAGTTCAATGAAAGTACAAAGGTTCGATTCTGCCAGGTAGAACAAAGGTTTTTCTGCTGTTGATTTGTGTACTCCCTTTGCCATTGCCTAAGAAGAAGACTCAATCAAAGGTAAAATAATAAAAAAAAACCCTTTCCCTTCATCTACCAGGTTTGTCCAGTGCAAAATGTTATCTGTAGGGCAAACTAACAGGAGTTTCAAACACAATGGCAAAGTGAAGGACACAACGGCAGACACAATGGCAATGTGAAAGACAGCAAGAAGGAAGACACTTGAACCTATAGGACCATGGCATACATGCTGGAGGAAATAGTGAGGCCCTCCCCTTTCACCCTATCTTATGTTTCACATGACTTTTGGCTTTATAGCTATTTCTAATAATGTTTTGGCTATTTTATTTTCAGTGCAAGTCTACTTAATTACTTGGCCTACATCCTTAGGCTTCATGAAGATTTGTTGTTCATAAACAACTGATCACATTTCATTTTTTAAACTTCCCTGGGAATGATTTGCTCAGATAGCAGCTGGTTTCCAGCATGCTGCTTTGATTTTCTTAGGTGAGTTCTCAGATTTTTTTGAGTGATCAACACCTCATATATTGAGCGAGTCCTCATGACTTCCCCTAATGCACACGAGTCTGTCATCTGAACAGGGTGCTGCTGAGCTGTGATTGATGCTAAAAACCTGTTTAACGATATCATTACAAAAATGCAAATGTGCACCCCTGCTTGGACTCGCTACCTATTGTTTTCTCTGAATAAATTCACATTCCTGACCAGAGCGAGGCTCTTCTGAGCGTGAACCAAAAATATTTCACTCTCGATCTAAGTCAGTTTCCAGCTAACACTGCAGCTCCAGCAAGACGAAGGACTAGACACGACTGAATCTGAGCACAGGAAAATCAACAGTGTTATATGCTGTGGTTGAACACATGGGATTCTTGATCTCCCACCACCCTGAATGTGCTGTCTGGATCAGGACCATGAATTCAATATCTGAGTGATGGGTTTTCATAGATCCTAATAGGAAAGACATCAGCCCCCAGTGATGCTGTCTATAAAGTGAAGGTCTGCCAAAATGGGATTTTATCTATCAGCAAACTGAAAAACAGCTGTGCAAATACAATTCCCTTATGTGCTGGAAACTGATGCAACCTAGAATCAAATCAGGATTTTGTGCCGCAAAAGCAGAATGTCCTTGCTGAAGTGTATCAACCAGGCACAGAGATAGATCCTCCTCAGGGATGAGCAGCAATTAACACACAGTTACATAGTTGGACTGCTTCCCATTTTTGTCAATGGCAGCATGTAGACCTGGTTAAATCCAGTCCAAAAATACATCTTTTAAAGCCCATGTCAAGCTATAGTCC
This sequence comes from Crocodylus siamensis, assembly GCF_052110815.1. NCBI lineage: Eukaryota > Metazoa > Chordata > Crocodylia > Crocodylidae > Crocodylus > Crocodylus siamensis. The sequence goes on from NC_143399.1 coordinate 4,402,808, forward strand.
ATACTCCAGACACACTGACCGGCAACTCACATCTCAGCAGAAAGCTGAAATCCTAGGGGCCATATCCCAAGGGACTCTAAGCAATCACTTCTTCTAACCCAAATTGAAGCAGGCTTGGCTTGCGGACCAGTTCTCCACTACTCAGGGCTGGCTTAGGACCCAACAGTTATTGCCAGCCTTGGTCATTTTCCAGGAGCCACAGCCAAGCTCCAAAAGTGTGCCTAGCAGAAGACCCCAAAGCCCATTTCCGAATGATCATAGCATGAACCTTTGCAGATGTGACAACTAGTTTGGTCAGCAAAGTAAAGGAAGCTATCAACGTGTCTGAGTGAACCAGTAATGAGAGACAATTAAATAAAGCACAAGGCCTAAAAAGAGACATTATAGCTAGGGACAGACATTACACACAAACTGATTTACATGATCAGAAACTGGTTTAAACCTGTAACAGAACAGATGTGCAGTGCACATAAACCAGTTTGAAAATGGCTGAAACCTGTTTGAGATAAACCTGGTTGAATGTAGTATTAGGCCTAACTGATCTGAGTCAAACCAGACTGTGTGTCTGTCCCAGGCCCCTAAGGGAAGAGCATGCCTCCATATCCAATAATCCAAACATACTATACATTTTTCTTTAAATGTTAGTAGCCAAAATTGATGCAAGCCAATGTATTAGATGTTTGGTTAGAATAGATATATGATTTCATTAAGACGTTTAGATAATTTGTAAAAGCAAAACAGCTTCATCAGAGAAGAGCATACACTAAGGTAAAGAAGAAGCTGGACAGTGTTGAACAGCGTTCCACAACGGGGAAGGAAAGGAGATAAGAAATCCTCCCTTTTACTTTCCCGAGGATGTAAATCCCAGCTACATGACACCTTCCGAGTCTACAAGAGATCTGGTTCAGTCCAGTTCCAAAAGTTTCAGTGAAACCAAGAAATTTAAACAAAACCAAGCCAGGGGCATTTATTAGATGATTAGAACCAGCCATTGATAAATATGGGGTATAAACAGGAAGGAAATTTGGAGAACTCAGTAAATTCAAGAAGACCTGCTGCCAGTCCTCTTCAGTGTCTCCAGCCATTATGGGTAAGACTCTATGTTGTGCTGTCACGGGTGTCTGCACAGACTTTAACACACAAAACCAAACATTATCCTAAAGTGCAAGCAAATAAAAGGTCAGGCTTAGACCTGTCTGCCTCTTTTATCAGCAGCCAGCCCCCACACGGTTACCTGTAATCCGAGCAGCAGAATGCTGTTGTCACGTTAAATATGAAAGCTATAAGACATTACCAACCATTCTTTGGGGAAAATGGATATTGGCCAGGTAGAGGGAGGGGTGGTAAGGAAACGTTGTTATTTAACGTGATCCCCCAGCCAGCTCTGTTCAGCCCGCCCAGGATTGGCTATGTGTTTCTGCAAGCCGTGGAACAGCCCTATGTGCTCAAATGTTGCTCTGGAAACAGTTCAAAGAGGTTTCCTTGGAGTATGGGTTATGTAACTAATCTAGAAAGGAGGTGCATTCTCTCTCAGCCAGGTTTGCTGCGGCAGAGCCCGTTTGCGTTGCCACATTCATGCCGTTGCAAAGCTGGATGCACTTATCCTTTCTCTCCCGTGCAGTCACTTTCTCTCCTTGCTATTTGACCTCCACCGTGCAATCACACTCACGGTCCAATGATGCTCTGCCTTCCTGTGGGACTTCGTCTAGGATAACAGTTCACCTCTTCAAACAGGCATCATCCTCAGCCACTTGGTGCCTCTGAGACCAGCTGTTTCTAAATCACACCAACATTTACTAGTTCAATTCTTGACACTGCCACTTCCACAGCACTTGCAGAGGTGTATGCCTCCAGGATGCGAGCTCCAACTGGAGGGTCTGGCAGTTATTTCATAGGGATGGCCGAACAGTTTAAAAAGGCGATACTTCATGGAAGGATGTTATTTTACAGCTGAGGTCTCTATTTTGCATTCACTGTGTATTACAGGAGAGCATCAGCTATTATTTCTGAAACTTTGGACAGTTCTTGGGACCTTGAGGAAACATCTGGGAAAAGAGAAACTTTCTCCACCTACGTGTTTTTGCTGTAACATGTCTCTCATTACTCACTCCTTCTCTGTTAATCTGATTAAAAAAAAGAAAAGGGTTCACTCTCCAATCAGGGATTCAAACAACATATGCAATTTAAGCTCCCAGTCACATAACAGGCACCTGATTTTGTCCAGATCAGGAGACTGCAAACATTCAATAGGCAGAGAGTTATTTAGAACAAGCATCCATGCTTAAGGCTAATGCGGCAGTCAGGGTCGCCCCTCAGATAACTCATTGCCTGAAAGAGGTTAAATCCACAATGAGCTATTTAAAATAAAGGGCTTATGTTGCTCCGATTTCTCTGCTGAGACCATAAGTCATGTGGAAACCCTTCAGAAAGATTCATGTCATTTCAGTCTCCATGACTTGGATTTTTTGACACGGATGAAGTGATCAGAGAAAGGAAGGAAGCCCTCCAGGATGAGTCAGTATTGGATGTGGCCTTGAACTTTCTCAGTAGTCTTCTGTAGGCTTGGGTAAGTGCACCAAAGAGTCATGTGTCCTATCAAAGCCAAGTTATGTGCGGTTCTGATAGTATCACTGTGAGAGACACTGTTGTTGTAGAAAGCGCCTTCCCTGTGGTCTTATATTGCATTTCCTTTTGGGACTGGGTTCAGAGTAACTGGCCAGATTTGCCATGAGTGAAAAGAAGACGGAGGGGGGATTTAACAGCATCCTTTAACTCCCTGCAGGGGGGCTGCAAAGGAGATGGAGCTGGGCTGTTCTCAGTGGGGGCAGACGACAGGACAAGGAGCAATGGGCTCAAGCTGCAGCAAGGGAAGTTGAGGTTGGATATTAGGAAAATCTCTCTCACTAGGAGGATATTGAAGCACTGGAACAGGTTACCGAGAGGTGGTGGACTCTCCATCCTTGGAGGTTTTTAAGGCCTGGGTAGACAAAGCCTTGGCTGGAATGAGCTAGCAGGGCTGGTCCTGCTTAGAGCAGGGGGTTGGACAAGATGCGATTTCCTGAGGTTCCTTTCAACCCTCATTTTCTAGGATTCTTTAATTTTCTAACATTAGAGACCAGACTGGGGGTGCTATATTTCTGCAAGGGGTGGGGTCTACTTCACTTCAGCAGCTGCACATTTGCCAAGCACAGAGCCATGTCTCCTGAGTTAAAAGCACACAACTGCTTGCTTTTGGCTTGTTCAGCAAGCACATGGCCATTACAGAGGCATGCTATTGTCCCAGCTCATTTGTGTGTTGCATATTCAGTTTAAAACAGTATCAGCAGACTTTGTTGAAACAATTGATTATTTGGATGGCTCGGGAATGTCAGTATAGCTATTAGAGGTGGCTAGAAAATAGAAGTCCATTCTTATGCAAGTGCCCATGCCTTTGGGTTTGGTTTGGTTTGGTTTTATTTTTTTATCCCATGTAGTGGCCAATAGAACCTAAGAATTGCTTCCCAGAAGGGATTTCCATTCCCCCTCCCCCACCCAAAAACCCTGTTTTGGAAGAACAAATACTCATTTTGTGTTTGTTTCTGCAGGTGAGCAGGTTGCCAGCTTGTATGGCTTGTGAGAAGGCAGGGGGACAGCCAGTTGATAGAGTGCTGCAGGGTATAATAGAGCCAGAAGGGCTACTGAGGACCTGGGAAGTCTTTGGACATGGTTGGGGGAATGAACTGGAAGAAAGTCTTGTACGTTTCCATCTGAAGCTTGGAGGGAATCAGTATGTTCCTCCTAGGTGCGTGTACATGTTCACAGTTACTGAGCAAATAACTGCACAGTCTGGGCACATGTCTACACTTGCACACCTGCTCTGTGCAGTAACTATGGTGACTTATGCCAACATGGGTGTAAATTTGTTACCTGCATGATGCAGGTAGCAAATTTATGTCTGATTAGTTACTGCACAGTAAGGCATGTGTAGACACCTTACTGTGTAGTAATACTGTATGTAGACTGACTTGGTACTAAAGTCCACGCACACAGGGTTACTGCATAGTAATGCCTGCATGTGTAGATGCCGGCATAAAAAACGATTACTGCACAATAATTTACTGTGCAATAGGTTAGTGTGCAGTAAATGCACATGTAGAAGTGCCCCCTGAGTATTTGGAGACCTTCAAGTTCAGCATTTCTGAACAGATCTAATCATGATGCAAGGTTGGGCCATTTAACTGAAGCCCAGCCTTGTGAGGGAGCTCCCTTAGAATAGAAGAACCCTATGTTGGGGAGGGAGAAGTTGCCATACAGAGCTACCAAGGACAGAGGGGCACCAGACCCACGGCCACATCCCCTGCAACTATACAATCTCACTACAGCGTATTTTATGTAGCTTAATTGGCTGACTGGGAGATTAAGTGGTGGACAGAGGTCAACATGGAATCATCATTATGTGGGTTTTCCCTTAAAGGGGTTCATCAGCGATCAGTCCAAAGCTATTCAACAATTCTATCAATGATGTGGAACTAAATCTAAAATCCCCACTGAGGAAATTGGCAGGTAGTGAATATGGCAGGGAGATAACTAGAGATCTAAGAGATCTATATTCTAAGAGAGAAGAAGTTCAACAATCCCTACAGAATGGGGATGTGTGAAGGAGTATCACAATCGGAGCCTTTCTGGGGTGGCTCCGCCCTCCTGTAATGGGCCAACTGCCTGCTTACTCACCTGCCATGCCTTGATCTTACTTGATTAGAAGATGGCTGTAATCAGTGGGAGGCTGCCCATTTTTTCCGTGCCCTGGTGACAGGGGGTGCTACCTGCGGCTCCTTTTCCTCCCCTACACCACAGCCCAAGCCTTGCAGATGGAGTTGACGTGGTTTGACCTGGGTCCTGTTATGTTCTGGCCCCCCTCTTTACTCCCGGGGCTCCTCGCTGCCCCCCCCCTCACCCCAGGGTTAGGGCCACTGCACCCCGCAAATGCTGCACCATCTCAGGTGCCAGGAACCCCCATGCTACTGGGGAGTCCCTATGAGGCCTCCTCCAACCCCTAACAGCCTCACCCAGTCCTCCGGTCAAAACAGTAAACATAAAACATAAAGCCCCCGGGCTACAACATAAAAACGAGACCGTCCGGTCAAACAAAATCACTCCCTACTACAGAGTGAGGGAGCAGGGGGGAAGGAGGGCTCCCCAACCCCAGCAGCGACCAGGGGATGCTCTCACTGCCAGAGCCCTCCCCTCTGTCTGTCCAAGCTGAGTCCCTACTCCCACAGCTGCTGGAGAGGGACTGCTCTCCTGGCCTCCTACCTGGGCTTAAGAAGGGATAAGCCCTGCCCCCTCCTGTCAGCTGGTTTAACCAGTTGCCCCAGCAACCAGCACCTGTGCAGCCCTGGTGACTGGCAGCTGAGCCTCCCCCTTTCTGCCACTAGTGTCTCCCCAGAGCAGTCTCCGCTCTCAGGCGCAGGGCACCTGAGTACACTGCGACAGGATGGTATCCTGGTGATCAGTGACCCTGGGAAAGATTTCAGAGTCATAGCAACTTAACACAACTTAACACACAGCAAGAACCAGTGGCTAGAAACTGAAACCAGAGAAAAATCAAAGGAGAGATTAGGCCCATTTTTTGTAAAAACATTGAATGGTAACCAATTGCTCAAGGAAAGTACAAACAAAGCTTTGGATTTTCTCTCTCAATGTCTTAAAAAAGGACTCTCTTCTAAAATGTATATTTTATTTAGCATGTGGATTTGAGCCAATTTTTAGACACTGCCTGATGTTCCCACTGCCTTTGGTTCCTTTCAGGGATGATCTTGAGAAGAGGACTTACACCATCACAAGCACTGAGAAGACCCTTTGCCTTTACCTGCTACTTGGACTCTGAATAGGCAATTCAGGCTCAATATCAAGAGCATATTTCTATGGTCGACATGTTGTCCATGATCTTCAAAGGTAATGACAATTTTTAAACTAGGCAGGCCAGGTCACAGGGGAATACATCATATGGACTGTCTCTGTGCTGATGAGGACCTACACTCATGCCCAGGAGAATTCTTTCATCCCTTGCATCTTCTGGGTTCAACAATTATAGTTCAGGCTCAAGCCTCTTTAAATTCACAGTGGGCAGATCTGTGTGAGATGCTTAGTGCACATTAGCCTAATAACACTGCATAGTTGTGTGGTGGTTAAAAACCATGCTAATAGCCTGCTGTGCAGTGTTATTAGGCTAATGCACAGTCCACATCACAAAATAACCATGTGCCAATGCTATTGCACAGTAACTCTAGTTACTGCTTATATAGTTTATTGTACTAAAGTAAATGCTCTGTAAGTAGGGCACATTAATGAATCTGTAGGCACACCCACTACATAAGAACAATTTTTTCTATGCCTCCTTCCATGTGGCCTCATATGTATTCTCTGAACTCATCTGCTAGGCCTCTCCTCTTCTCCATTTCTAGGTCCTCTGAAATCCCCATTTTTGCTGTCTCTCAACCTTACAGATTGACAGAGAGAATTTCTCTTGTTGCCTCCCTCTCTGCCTTCTGCCTCCTTGTCTGTCTGTCCTTGGGTAGTGAACTTCTCCTTTCTTGTATTGCTTAAAACCTGCTCACAGTGAGATTTTGTTGCCCAACAGCAGCATAGGTTATAGGGAGGAGAGATGGGTTAGTGGACCAAGCATTAGACAAGAAGTAAGGAAACCTGGCATCTAGTCCTGGTTCTGTCACTGACCTTGGATGAAACATTTAAGTTGTCTGTGCATTAGAAACAAATACAGGTACAATGCTGATGTTCAGCTAGTGTAAATCAATGTAGATAGCCTGACCTCAGCCAGCATTGTCACGGAGTCACAGAGGTGCCCCGTGATTGTGAGGGTGATTGGCAGAGCTGCCAATCACCCAGGCAGCTCAGGTGCCTGGTTGCCAGGGCAACCAAGTGGGTCACATGGCCGGAAGGGGGCAGGGCCAGGCCTTTATATATAGCTTAGGCCGGAGCCTGCCTCACAGTTCCCTTCTGGCTGCCGCAGGAGCAGGAGCTCTGTGGCTGAGCTGAGTGGCCTGGGCTAGTGGTTGCTACTTTACCACGCTAACCGGCTGCAATGATGCAGGGAACAAGATCGCCCTGATGGAAGGTAGGATTGAGAGCCCTGGCGGGGCTTGGAGTTATTGTTAGGCGTGTGGAGCCTCTGTTTATGTTGTAGCCAGAGGGCTTGAGTTTACATTATAGCTTACTCCGGAGGACCGGGTGAGGCTGTAGGGGAGCGAGGAGGCCTCACGGGAGCTCCCCCACAGCTTGGGGGTTCCTAGTGCCCAGTAGGGGCACAGTGCCAGGGGCAAGATTGTCGGTGCCAGGGAGGCATGGTATTGCGCCAGGGAGGTGCGGTGTGCGGGGTTACAGACCCCGGCCCATAAGGGCGGTGTTTGGCCCTGGGGCGGGGCAGCGACAAGGCGCGAGGCGCGCGGTGTCAGCCCTAGAGAGGGCAAGGCCCCGGGGTGGGGCAGAGACAGGGCGCGAGGCATGCGGTGTCAGCCCTAGAGAGGGCAAGGCCCCGGAGCGGGGCAGAGACAGGGCGCGAGGTGCGCGGTGTCAACCCAGAGAGGGCAAGGCCCCAGAGGGGGCAAGGCCCAGAAGGGTGAAGTAGCCAGGGATAGCGAGCCGGCCCAAGGGCGCCGAGGCTAGGGCGGCGAGAGCGAGCCAGGCCCAAGGTGGAGCCGGCGATTAGCCAGGCGCCGGTGAGAACCTGGACCAAGGGGGTGCCGGTGTTAGGCGGCGCTAGGGAACTGGACCCAGGAGGCGCCAGCGAGTAGCTGGGCGCCAGCGAGATAGGCCCAGGGTGCTGGGAAGGGTCTAGAGATTGGAGCCCGATCCAAGGAGGCGCCAGGTGGGCGAGGAGCCCCGGGACCCGAGGGAGAGAACAAGGGCACCCGAGGGGCGAGGGACTACACAAACGTCCCCCAGAACAGCTGCGAGGCTTGGGGCGTGCTGAGGGGGAGGTTTGGAGGCACGCATAGCCCTTAAGGCGGGACGCATATCAAAACCCCATTCTGGATTAGGGACAGGACACCAATACCGTCCATTAGGGAACTGGCAGCCTCCACATTATATATATTAACCATCAAAGTCGTGGCGGGCGAGATTCTGAGGGTGCTACGTCACCCTAACGTGACAGTAGGGGGCGCTAGGGGGTTCACGGCCGCCCCTAGCCGCCGCTCCCTCACAAGCATGAACTAGCATAGCTTCATTGACTTCAGGCTGTCTGTAGTGCAACTGGAAAGAGCAATCAGCAGTGTTGGCACTGGATTTATGACTCAGTCCTGATACTTTGTTCCAAGCGGACTCAGACTGACCATGACTTCTTCCATTCAATAACAGGTAAATTTTATTGACACACAGTGATAGCACATAAGAATAATACAGGCAAGCAAACAAAATACCCCCCCGATCCTATGCATCTACCAGTGCCCAAGGCTTCACAAGGAGAAAGGTATGCCTGACCAGTATGCAAGCTCCAGGCTGTAGTTCTTTGCTTGAAGGATGTCAATCATCTTGGAGGTTGAGGGCTGATGCCCATTCCTGCCAATGGAGTGAGCGAGATGGGCTGGTGGTGCGCTCTCTGCCTATGGTGGCCTTGGGATCACCCCTGCTCTGAAAATCCCTCTTCTTGTATGCTTTTCCTCCTGAAGGTGCTTCATTTCTGGGTACCATTGATTGGTTTACCTGTGGTTGTTATACTGCCCAGATTCTGTTTCATAGTTTTCATAGATTTCATAGGCATTAGGGCTGGAAGGGACCTCGGGAGATCATCGAGTCAAGCCCCCTGCCCAAAGGGCAGGAAGTCAGCTGGGGTCATAGGATCCCAGCAAGATAAGCATCCAATTTACTCTTGAAGGTGTTCAATGTAGGCGCTTGAACCACCTCCGCTGGCAGACTGTTCCAGACCTTGGGGGCTCGGACAGGAAAGAAAATCTTCCTTATGTCCAGCCTGAAACGGTCTTGCAGGAGTTTGTGACCGTTCGACCTCGTCATCCCTTGGGGCACTCTGGTGAACAAACGTTCCCCCAGATCTTGGTGGTCACCCCTGATAAACTTATAGGTGGCCACCAGATCACCCCTGAGCCTACGCTTTTCCAGGCTAAAGAGTCCCATGGCTTTCAGCCTGTTCTGCTAGCATGTTCCTTTGTTTCTCAGACATATCACATGCACACATCTTAATTTGGTCATTTACTGGTGTCTTAATTTAAGCATCCCCGGCCTCCTAATTTGATCATTTCACCAAAACCAAAAATCCCAGGGGCTTTGCAGCTGGTCGCTGTGACCTAAATGCCAAAGCTGCTCCATCTCTTGTTATGGTACACTGTTTGCATGTTTTCAGTCTGTCTGCTAGCTTCAGACATTGTGTCTGCTAAAAGGCTGAGAATGTGAAAAATTGTCACAAACAGACTTTTAGAAAACAATTAACCCTTGCTGTTCCCCTAGATCATTTTAATGCAATATCTACTCTGGTTACAAGCCAATTTTTAAAAGCAAATCTCTAAACATAATTTTCTATCCATTCAACAGCATCTAACAATATTTTAGAGACATGTTCTTTTGCCGCATGCATTTTCAAGGGAGGAAAAACCAGGCAACAATTTTGTTTACAGTTGTACTTTAACCTGCAGTGGAATCATCAAAGGTAATTAAACTGTGTACATATTCCTAATTATTGCTGTACTGGAGAGACTACCATTCAATAGAGCATCCCAAGCTACAGGCATGAAACAACACACTTGATTAATAATCTTTGGTTACACAATCCAAACATGATCATAGCAGAGATGAAGAGTCAATGCAGAGATAACTTCCTATGATTATGTGATTCCTTGGAGATAGAGATGCTACTTAAATTGCCAATTGCTCAAATCACGGTTTGGGCACACCATTTATACAAACACACACAAATCATCATACACATCATTACACACAGGCGTTCATATAGACAAAACAACCATTCCATCCACACATACACCAGATATAGTTACCAGTAATAGTTGCTCAGTATCAGCCCAGGGTGGCCAGTGCGGGATTTCTGAGTAGATGATGATGATTTGAAGCTAGCAGATTTGAAGATAACAGCTGGAGCGGGGTGAACGGATGCATCTGTGCTCCAATGAAACAGGAGTAGAGAAAGAGACTCGCCGAACTTAGCATTTTCAAAGTGTTCTTTTATAGAGATTGGCATCTTTTGTTTCAGTGCTTGGGGGGGTTTCCATACCCAGCTTCTGTTTTTGTGGTTGTTCTTCTTTTGTCTTCAGCTTATCTTAGCCATGGAGTGTTCTTGCTGCCCGTCTGGCAGGATGCGTGCATTCCTTTTTCCTCACTATCTTCTTTGTGCCCTAGGCCTAAAAGGGATTCTTCAGCCATTTATTAATTAGATTACTGACTGGTAACTTACATTTGGTGCCTTGTTGCTTACATAAACAGTTAAAACTTCTTCTCCTGTCTCTATGCCATTCTCTCACCATTCACCCTTTTACACACACTCATACATAAAGGCGTTGCAGAGTTCATTCACTTATGTCAAGCAGAAGGATACAAAATGGAGTTTTCAAGCTGCTTACAGAACAAGACTAACATGGTTACATTTCACTATTATTATACTCTATGTTAACATCAGCTACATTAGTTCAGTTCATACTACTGAGACGTGGAACAGATGAGAGAGGTTGGTGTTTTCCTGAGTTATTGGTAGTCAACAATTCCGTGTTCTGTCTGGCCCTACATTAAACCGTGCTATGTTGTGTCATGTCAGGGTTGACCATGTAGTTTTACAAAGAGTTTAGATAATAGATTTGGATAAGGTGGTTTGGATAGGGATGATCTAGATGACCTTGGGGGTCCCTTCAAGCCCTACTTCTCTTCTCTATGAATCTACATTGGTCTCACATACTTCATTTTTGGAATGGGGCTTCCTCCATTCTTTATCTTGACTTCCAGACTTCTCTTCTTTTGGGGCTTCATGCACCCTGACACCAAATTAGCTGAGATAAACCTCCTGCAAGTACCACTGTGTATCAAGTTCACTAGTGAAAACACATGGGAGGCTGTTCACAGTAGTTTCTCCTTGGCTCCTGAACTTGTCCAGGCTCATACTCTGACAGATCATGAAAGGGAACATCTCCTGGAAATGCTATAAGACCTTTCTATATGGGCAGGCCTTCAGTAGGTGGACTTAAGTTTTAGGGCACTGTCAGGGAGTTTATTCTAACACATAATGCATGAAGTGGCAGGATCTCCATCCTTGGAGGTTTTTAAGGCCCAGCTTGACAAAGCCTTGGCTGGGATTATCTAGTTGGGAATGATCCTGCTTTGAGCAGGGGGTTGGTCTAGATGACCTCCTGAGGTCCCTCCCAATCCTAATTTCCTATCATTCTAAATTGAGACTGGATATTAGGAAAAACTTTCTTACTAGGAGGACGGTGAAGCTTTGGAATGGGTTACCCAGAGAGGTTGTGGAGTCTCCATCTTTGGAGGTTTTTAAGGCCTGGCTTGACAAAGCCTTGGCTGGGGTGACCCTGCTTTGAGCAGGGGGTTGGACTAGATGTGACCTCCTGAGGTCACTCCTAACCCTAATTTTTTTATGATTCTTTTAGTGCAGGTTCACTGGAAGACCTTGCCTACAGAACTGGGAATGTTAAGGTACAGCTCAATGTGCACAGGTCTTGTTAAATGAGATGCTCAGCAGCTTCCGCAACCAGGACAATGTGTCCTACCTTTTCTAGCACCAGTAAGGGTGTAGTACTGGGAAGGTTGCATGATTGATTCTGCTGATGAGGTCAATCTGGGTGGCTAAGCTTCAAGTGTCATAACTGAATGAACCCACCCATAAACTGATTGAACTGGTACAGCGAATTCCTAAATCACTTCCCCACCTCCACCTACTTAGGTCTGTCTCTTAGGCTGTGACCTCTTTAGGGTAGAGACTCTTCTTTCTGTTTGGAAGCAGCCTAGCACAAAGTAGTTTTTCTTGCATTTCAACACAATAAGCCATTGTGGAGATGGCATGGTCTTGTGGATGGTAAATCAGAAGGGATGGGATCTATTCTGGGCTCTGCTGTCTGCTCTCTTTACCTCTTTATGCCTCTGGTTTTCCTCTTAAACTTTCTCTATCTTGCCTGTTTAGATTGCAGATTCTCTGTGGAGTAACTGCCCTTTATGGTGTGCACGTGCAGCCCCTAATCATATTGGGGGCATGTTGGAACCAGGATATGTTGAATCAGACTGGCTGCTGGTGGAGGGATGGAGTCATGGATTGGGCACTTGGCATGGACTCAAGTTTCTGTAGTCTATTCCCTACTCCAGGCTGGACCTGTTGTGTGTCCTTGGGGATTTAGTCTATTCTGTACCTTATCCACCTATTTGTAAAAGATCCATTTGCTCAGCTACTCCCATGTGGGCAGTAATGGGAGCCAGGCAGCCTGAAACTTCCATTTCCACTGCCCTGATCAGAAATCAGGATTTACTCAAGAAAGATTTCAACGTCTACACTTTCCACTAGACCATCTTCCTGGTATGTGGCATGCAATAAGCCCCCTGAAAAAAAACTCCCAGCCACCTGTACTGGGGAGTTTATCAGAAACAACTACAGGTATAGAGCCAATGCTCAGACAGAGAAAATCAGCCTCCAGGTTGGTCAAACTGGATCAGTTTACATTGAAAGAGAACAGACTCTGTGGTGTAAGTGGAGACAGCCATCAGCCAAAGGATATTTTTCATGCCGGAGTCACAATGAAACAATAGACCCTTTTGCAACGGGCATTGCCAAAGGAAAAGCTTCCTTAGCAACAGCTGAGACTTAGGTTTGCAGCTCTTCAGAGCTCCCCAGCTCCCTTGCTCCATGGGCTACTCCATAAGCATGGCTAGCTTCTCAGTGCCCTAGGCTGTCCCATTCTCACATCATTTAGGATGCAAAGCGTTGAAATGCACAAACACACAGCATTTCTCATTGGAACAAATCTTCAGTTTCCACCTCACTCTATCAACTGGTTGGGTGGGCTCACTCTGCATCCAATAGCAGTGGCATCTCTTTGCACTGCCCTCTCTTGTGCCCTGCTTCACATACAATCATAGAGAAGTCAGGCTGGAAGGGACCCCCAGAGGTCATCTGGTCCAACCCCCTAGATCCTGAGGCAGGATCATCCCTATCCAAACCATCCTATTCAAATCCATTGTCTAACTTAGCAAAAACTGCAGTCAACCTGGACACAACACCAGACATCACACCTGAACCTGCCTCAGGTAAAGCAGGAGGACCACAGAAGCCAAAGTCTTGCTTCTGGAAAGGTTGTTAACATATGCTCAAAAGAAGGCCATGCCCCCTACTACAAAGGAAAGCAAAAATCCCCACAGTCCATATCAATATGACAAGGTAAATCTGGAGTCAGTCTGATCCTGAGCAGAGGGGCAAGACCCTCTTAGCCAGGAATTTGCAGGTTTAAATTTCAACAGGAGCACTGACACACCCCAGTCAAAATCTTAACCTTGGCGGATCTAACACCTCTGAGGAAGGCTAAAAAAAATGGGGAATGGCAAAGACAAGTTTGTCCTGAAAGAACTAATTCTTTCTTCTTTCTGCTCAGGAACTGCATCTGGCAGCAGTTCATCATGAACGAGAGGGAAGTGACTCTTGCCTCAACCCGGCTCCACTTGAAACTCTCACTTCATCTGGCCACATCCACCTCAAGATGCTCTGCTTATCCTATGGTCCAAGAACAGGACTGATCTGTACATGAAGAACTTTCACTGATCAATGTCCCACTCTTGTTCTGGCAATTTCTGTAACTTCTTCTGAATACTGTTGGCATAAATACTGTTGTATGGGAACTGGGACTTGATTTTGTGAGTGATTCCATTTTCCATGAAAATAAAAACAATTTTGAAATTTGACTGCAAAAAATCTTAGATCATTTGTTCCAGTTTGACATTAAATGAAAGCTGAAGCAAAATGCGTTTTGTTTTGTTGCAAAGAATAATCACACTTCCACGCCAATAATGTTTAAATGATTTGCTTGATAAGGCTTTAACATAGTTTGACTTTTCATTTTGTCGTCACATTTAAAATATCATGTTTAAATGTTTGAAGTAATGTGGTCTGCTATATTATACAAACTAATGGCTATGCAATTACTTCAGCCAATCATGGAAGACTCTTGGATGAATCTTATGAAGTCCACCTGATCTGGATTTCCCTCTCAAGCAGCCCCTTACTTTGACAGCACAAGTCAGCTTGCAAGATAGCTCAAATTTCTGAAACCTCAGTTGTTGCCAATTTCTGCCATGCTTTCCTGGCCCACAGCTCTCTAGAGGTCTTTCTAAGAGTGTGCCATACTTGGAGATGGCCCCACTATTGCAATCAGTTTGGTCATAATTGGCATGAAACCACAACCTGCTCCTTATTTGTAACAAAGACTAGCAGGGCTGAGGGATGCACTATAACTTTTGACATTGACAGTTGACTAATATCTTCATGCCAGATGCTCTCCACAGCCAGGTTTCCATTCCATGGGAAGAGCCACAACGAACACTCAAACCTCAGATTTCACGCTGACATTGTCACTAGCTTAGTGATGTGGAGAAGCTGCTTTTTCAAGGTTGATCCAACATTTACTTCTTCGTCTTATAGAATCATAGAGAGTGAGGGTTGGAAGGGACCTCGAGGTCACATCTAGTCCACCCCCTTATCTGTCTGGGGAGCCTTCTGCTAGTAATCAGCTCCCCAGACAGATAACCCATTAACCAGTTCAACATCACTAACATTTACATGCTCCATCATCAAATCTATTACTTCTGTTTTACAGCAGACATGCATGAATTGGATTTGAGCACCCTAGTTCTGAAGCCCCCCAGTGCTCTACAATTTTTTGCAGCATTTTTTTCAGCTTCAATTCAGGCTGCCTGACAGTTCCTCCAAGCAGGGCAACATAATTCAAGATCCTCCAATGAAGATTCTTTAAACTCTGCTCTATCTACTTTGGCCTCAGTCAGGCTTGTCATCAGATAGTTGGTTGGAACATTGAGTAATGTTGAGAAAATAGATCCCTGACATGCAGTTGACTTTTCTGAAAAATAGCGTGGTCAGTCACCATGTTATCATGGTACAAGTGTGTTAGCACTACCGGTTGCGTTAAAAGCTAAGTCCCCAGGAAGAGGAATGGAATCGCTGATGTGTAAAGTCTTTGCATACAGTCTTATCTTTTGGTTGTCATAGGGGTCTCTTTCCCATTACGTCCCACCGAGCACATACAACCGGGATTGTAGATTGACCTACTCGGAAACCACAGTGGTTGTCTCATTTCAGGACGAAGTGCATCTGGCTCGCTCATTTCAGGCAACAGACAGGATTTCACTTGGCATAGCATTATTACATTACTGGATGATGATGATGGTGTTATTATTTCCCTGGGACCAACAACTGCACTGTCATGCCACACTAATGGGTCCAGATTCTACATGCTGGTCCCAACTCCCTATAAAGCAGGAAGTTTGGGGAGTGGCTTGGTAAGCCATCCCTGTAACACAGCTTCTTGTACAATTAAGAGGAGAAAGCAGACCTCTTCAACCAATTCTTCACCTCTGTTTTCTTGTGCAGGGACCGGAACTTCCCCACTGTGATGCAAGACAGACTTGAGGGGAATGCCTCCAGACCTCAGGTTGGGGAGAAACAGGTTAGAGAGCTTCTGGAGGGGCTGGACGTGTTCAAATCAGTGGGTCCAGATGCTTTCCACCCCGGGGTGTTGAGGGAGCTAGCAGGGGTTATTGCAGGGCCCTTGGTATGGCTTTACGAGCGCTCGTGGTGCTCAGGCCAGGTGCCAGATGATTGGAAGATAGCCAACGTGGTCCCCATCTTTAAAAAAGGGAGGAGGGAGGACCTGGGCAACTATAGGCCCATCAGTCTTACCTCAATCCTAGGGAAACTCTTTGAGAAGATCATCAAGAAGCACATCTGTGATGGGCCGGCTTCAGGGATGATGCTCAAGGGCAACCAGCACGGTTTCATTAGGGGCAGGTCATGTCAGACCAACCTGGTTGCCTTTTATGATCAGGTCACAAAAGCATTGAATGCAGGTGTCGCCGCGGACGTCATCCTTCTGGACTTCAGCAAGGCCTTTGACACCGTCTCCCACCCCATCCTCATTAAAAAACTAGGTGACTGTGGCATTGATGCCTACACAGTCAGATGGATTGCAGATTGGCTCAAGGGTTGTACTCAGAGGGCGGTGGTGGACAGATCATATTTGACCTGGGGGGAAGTGGGAGCGGAGTCCCCCAGGGCTCGGTCCTTGGGCCCGCACTGTTCAATCTCTTTATCAGCGATTTGGACGACAGGGTGAAAAGCAATCTGTTTAAGTTCGCTGATGATACCAAAATTTGGGGTGAGGTGAGCACGCTAGTAGGGAGGGAAAGACTGCAGCAAGATCTGGATAGGTTACAGGGGTGGGCTAACATAGACAGGATGCGTTTCAATACTGACAAGTGCAGGGTGCTGCACATGGGCAGTAGTAACCAGCAGCACACTTATAGAATGGGAAACTCCCTTCTTGAGAGCATGGAGGCAAAAAGGGATCTTGGAGTCATGATCGACTCCAAGATGAACATGGGCCGACAGCGTGAGTTCATGGCTGGCAGGGCTAACCAGACCTTGTCGTGCATCCACAGGTGCATCTCAAGTAGAGCCAAGGAGGTGGTCCTCCCCCTCTATGCAACACGTTGAGGGGTCAGGCCGCAGCTGGAGTCCTGTGTCCAGTTCTGTGCACCCCACTTCAGGAGGGATGTGGACAGCATGGACAGGGTCCAGAGGAGGCCACCCACATGATCTGGGGACAGCAGGGCAGGCCTTACAAGGAAAGACTGTGGGACCTAAACCTGTTCAGCCTTCACAAGTGAAGGCTGAGGGGGGACCTGGTGACCATCTATAAACTCACTAGGGGGGACCAGAAGGGTTTGGGAGAGACCTTGTTTCCCTAGCCCCCCCCCCCCCCCCCGACATAACACGGAATAACGGCCACAAGTTGTTGGAGAGGAGGTTTAGATTAGACATCTGCAAGAACTACTTCACGGTCAGGGCGGCTAGGAGCTGGAACCAACTTCCAAGGGAAGTGGTGCTGGCTCCTGCCCTGGGGGGCTTTAAGAGGAGGCTTGATGGCTGGTGTCATCTGAGCACAGTTTTTCTCCTGCCCTGGCAGGGGGTCAGTCTTGAAGATCTACAAGGTCCCTTCCAATCCCACTTCAATTACCACGGCACTGAAATGAGGAGCAACTCTGTCCATTTAACCCCTTCAGTACAGTCAGGGCAGTGTGACTCTCCAACCTAAACAAAGCTTAAGTCACTGTCAAGCAAACCCACATCTCTAACACTCAACAAGCAGTGGCATCACAGTGAGAAATCAGTTTTGTCCCTTAGAATTTAGTCCAATGGGAACCCCACCAGCAACTTGCATCAAGAAAGCAAACCAAGAATTCACTGTGATACACACATTATACAGAGATACAGACAGGTGACATACTAGTCCATTGGTGGCCTTGAAATTCTAGGGTGGTCCAAATTTGCAGCTTGATGCATAGAGTGGTTCTGAATGGAGTTGCTCATGGGATTCACTATTTAGCAAATCTTCTACCTTTCCTGAAGTATCACTTGTACCTGCTGATTTCAACTGGTCTTCAAATTCTTTATCAAACCTTTCTAGGTGTTAAAAACCCAAAGTACTTGCTACCCACTGGCCAAAACCTCCTGCTTCCCTCACCCCAACACATATAAGGATTCAGTAATGTGTTGTCAGATCCATTCACTGCCATGCTTCCAAGGGATGAATGAAATACACTTCAGATTATGAAGGGTCAGATCACCATATTTGGGGTCAGGAATGAGTTTTACCCCCTGCTGAGATTGGTATGGAGGGTGGGGATTTTTGCCTTCCTCTGTAGTTGGCATCTGGCCCTGTACCTGGGATCTCTTGAGTGCGTATTTAGCAACCTTTTACAGAAGCAGGATGTTGACTGCCATGGTCCCCCTGCTGTCCCTGCGGCAGGTTCAGGTGTTACGTCTTGTGTTGTGTCAAGGTTGACGGTAGTTTTATGAAGAGGTTAGATTATGGATTTGTATGGGATGGTTTGGATAAAGATGATCCTACCGCAGGATCTAAGGGGTTGGATTGGATGACCTCTGGAGTTCCCTTCCAGCCCAACTTCTTCATGCTCTCTCTTGCTATTTCTACTTTATAGAATCAAGTCCTGACCATGTCATGCAATCATATTCAAATAGTTTAAGAAAGTCCCTTAGGGGGGAAAAATGAACTGGAGCTTTCACAGAATCTGTGCATCAGTTTGCAGCCAGCTGGATCTCAGCCTGCCGAGTCCTGCCTTAAAGCAGTGCTGATCCCCACCTCCTACGACTCTGCTGCTAATCAGATGATCTAGTCTACCGGCTTTGATGTGCCATGGAGAGCAATCTAAACATAGGTGGGGGCAGCATTTTCGCCCATTGTTGAAGATCTGTTTCCATCTTGAGGCAGAGACCCCCTTACGCATCCCCTTACCTGCGTA
This sequence comes from Crocodylus siamensis, assembly GCF_052110815.1. NCBI lineage: Eukaryota > Metazoa > Chordata > Crocodylia > Crocodylidae > Crocodylus > Crocodylus siamensis. The sequence continues at coordinate 4,421,369 of NC_143399.1, forward strand.
TCTAGACAAAGATTTGTAGGTTATATAACTATGCCTCCGGTTTGGAAGCGGCATCTGACAGAGGTAGGAGTCCCACCAGTTGAGCATTGGGTACCAGGGTGATTCTTTCTTGCTCTTTGACTGCTTTCTTTCAGCAATTCCAAAATCACACTTGGAAAAGTACCAAGAAGGCTCAAGTCCCTATTATCAGGCAGGAGAAATAGGAGCATGCCAGATCTTATACGAAGGTACAAAGAGAGTTCAAGAGATCTTAAGAGGGGTGGAGCTTGTTTATTCAGTGCTAGTCCCTGACAGGAGCAGCCTGAGATCTTTCTGGGAGACAGCCATGAGTTCCTCTTGGTCCTGGCTGTCCAGAGATGTCGTCAAGATTTTTGTTGTGGCTGCAGCGTTTTTCCTGACCTATGGTCTCATGAAAGCAGTCGAGCTGTACCGGAGAAGGCAGGAGCTACTGCAGGTCTTAAAGAACTTCCCTGGCCCTCCACCCCACTGGCTGTACGGCCACCTCAAATTGGTAAGCTATTCCATGTTCTTTGTCTGTGAGCATGTGTGCAACCATAGATCAAATTTTGCTTTCTCAGCTATGGTCAACAGGCAGAGCAAGGGATGTGCACTTGTTTCTTTTTTCTGTATGCCTCTGTCTACACAGAATGACAGAAAATGAGGGTGGGAAGGGACCTCAGGAGGTCACATCTAGTCCAACCCCCTGCTCCAAGCAGCAACGTAAGTCAGTTGTCATTATGGCACAGCTGTTAGGAGAGGTGACAGGTGATAAACACACACTGCTATATTATCAAGAAATCAAGATTATCATGGCCATCAAAAAAATGTCATGCCAAAATGGGTTGACAAAGGTACAGCTGCAAAGACTATTTTGCCTGTTTCTGAGATGCGATCACACAGCTCTGAACAGCGAGAGCAGTCCCGTACGTTTTGAAAAGTCTCCTAGCATTTGTCACCATATATTTCAGCACCAGGTTGTCCTACATACCTCAGGGATCACTGATTTCTGGAAGACAGAATATAATTCTGGTTCCTAGGAGACAGGAAGGAGTGTATTTGGGCAGTCATTCTCTAGCATAGTAGGAACATTAGGAAAAGTCACTAGTCAGCAAAGCTGATGCATCCCTCAATATTGAAAGACAATTTCAATTCAAAGTTTACAGAACAGCTCAGCTGTGCTAATTTATACCATCCTCCTCAGATCCTGCAGATTCCTCCAACATGCCTGGGTTTCAGATGGTTTCACCCCTTGCCCTTGCGCCTGTGCTTTGATTTCTAGCTCCAATCCAAAAGGCATCTTGCTGTAGCTCTCTCATGCCTTGCAGGAGCTGCTCTAGCCTTTAGCCTGGCTTGGCTTTATGTGCAACCAGTCCTTTTATTATCCTTTGGTTCTCTGTCGTCTGCTAATACCTGCCCATAAAAAGCCAGACTGAACCTCCTAGAGCCAGAAGAGGAGCATGGAACTGATCCACAGACTGGATCAGACCCCATGTGCCAGGATTGGGTCCTGGAGCCCCCATGCCACTCATGCATGCTGGGATCAGGCCCCACACCACCCTGTGCACCCAACTTCATGTGCAAGGCCACAGAGTGTGAGGAGCTCCCTAGATATGGCCCACGGGCCAGCAGCTGATCACCCCTGTCTTATCGAGAAGTCTCCACAAACCAAGGTTATGAATGAGAATCCCTTCAAGTGGCTTCACCAAGTTTTCCATAGTCTATATAGACCCTGGTCCTGCTCTCTTTTTTAAGTGCCCCCTTATTGAAAGCTCCTTTCTTGATACCATGTAAGGTATCATTCCTTCAGCAGTAAACAGCAGCAATCTAGTCATACTGGGCAAAATCAACCCACTAAATCTCATGCTGGGCAAGAGTAGGACAGCTGATATCTGAGCTGGATTAGCACTTCTACTGGCTCCCAACCATACCGTTTATGCAGGGAGGTCATCTTCACCTCTTCCACCTTGTCATGTTCATCTGCCCCACAAGTTGCTCACTCTGCTACTCTGCCCCGTCTGTTTAGTACTGACTTCTTGATAGAAACATTCAGGAAAAAAAAGGACAGGACAATAGTTCAATGACCTGAGATACACAATAAACCCTTGCTGGAAAGCTCCCAACAGGTGTGGCTAGCATAATAGTTTCTGCTTTGGGAGACAGAATGTCTGCATTGCTGCAAACCAAACCCTACATATCATTAACACTCTTTAAACCAGAGCTTTAAAGGGATTTTCTAGAGATGAAAGTGTGGGGTCTCTCCCCTGGAATTTATTTCACAGCTATTAGCCATAATGAAATCCAAATCAATTCACTAAGTAATTCTCTCTGTTGCCTAAACGTTCTCCTTGTATTTTAGGGAGCCAACCTTTATACCTAATTTTCCCCATTTTTAGGTGTGTTTACACTACCTAGTCACTGTCTCCATTTGGGGACCATCTGTCTCCCCAACCTTACTTTAATATGGTTCAACTGCCTAAAGGCAAATAAAAATTGTGGTGCTAAGCCATTGAACTTCTCAGCTTTCTTCTTCACCTTGGTGTTCCTACTTTCCCAAAATGGGAGCGGGACTGGGAAGCTCTGTCCCACTCAGTCATGTATTGTACCAATATATCCTTTTTTTTTTATTCCACAGGGCCAAGATTTAATTAACTACTTTATTTTATTGCCTTACCTTTCTTTTCTTTTTTACAATCTACTTGTCATGTTCCTTTCACCATTCAGAAATGCCATGAACCAAGCTAGCACGGGTCTGAACTATGTAAACCACAAATATCCAATCCAAACACCTTGCCAACTACTCAGCCACAAAGCTGGAAGCTTGTTGCCAGGATATCTCCTCATCACTATTTTCATAGCTTTGAAGTTAGAGATGCCCAAGATCTATTCAACTGCTACACCCATCCATACACAAACCGGGCTACAAAAACCCAGACTTGCAGACAAAAACCCAGACAAAGCAGTATAGGTGAGAGTAAGCCCTTTCATGAAAGAAGTTGGCTGCTACCATGTGTGTTACTGGAGGAAGTTTTGACAAAGAAAGAAAGCTCGTGGCTTTGTAAGCTATGGTCACAGGCTGGTAGGGATGAGGGCAGGTGAGCAACTTCAGAGAAGATGCTGAAAGTAAAGATACTGCTTCAAGATCTTACCAGAAGCAGCTCTTTTTAAATGAAGCTCTCTGCTTTTGCAGAGATGGCTCCTTTCCTTCCAGCCTAGCATGCAACCCTGTCTGCTATAAAAAAATACTCAGCAACCTCTTTGGATTTGGGAAGCATATCCTATTTTTGGTGGCATAGGTTGGTGTGCATGATTATGTCATAGCCAGAGTCCACATTATTATACTTAACTTCGATTAGATGGTTCTTCATTAGTATGACAAAAACAGTGTCCATATCTTTATCTTTGTGTGGTTTGGCATTTTTGTCAATTCAGGAGCTCTTGGCCAGCAGAGACGTTACCAGGGATCACCACATGGAAGGGGCTCTTGTCGATTCCTGATTAAGGGGTGGTGTGCGTGGAAGAAATCAAACTTTGTGTTGTGGTTGAATCAGAACCGACAGAGCCAGCTTTTTTTTATTGAGGGTTATACTGTGATCACAGGGAGGATTCCATACAGCAAGGGAAATCACCCACTTGTCTGTTTCAAAGGATTTCTCGGACTCTCTAAGTTTACAAGCATATTTATACTTAAGACAGAGAAAGAGAAAAAAATACAACCTTGGAGAAACAAAATGATAGTAAATCACACAGACATGCAGGCAGTTTACTTAAGGATTCCTTCATGCCTTGTTTTGTCTTGATATATTACCCTGTGCCACAGATGTTTTCTTTATCTCAGAACATGTAACGGAAATAAGCAGCATCAGCACTTCTGGTCTCTGTCTGTTTTTCTAGTCAAGTAGACTAGAAGCCCGACTAAATCTACTACTACATTCCCTTGTTTTTGTTTTTTTCTTTCTAACAACTTAGATATTTATAGCCATTAGCCTTTCAACTTCTAGTTTTTCTTTCTCTTTACTTTCTGCTATTTCAACATACAAATTATATACTTAATTTCTGATTAATGGACTATCCCGCATTTGCTTGGCAGCACAACTTAAGCAATATTGTACTATCATAAACACTAGGCATACTCCAATAAAAACAACAAAGTATATCAACAAACTATGAATGATGGTAGAGCCTAAGGAACTGAAAATAGTTGGAATTTGAGTTCTTGGTTTAGCTCTATCTGACTTATATGCAATTTAGCTGCTTCTTTTCAAATATGTTTACTTAAATCCTGGATTTCTTCTGAATTATCAGGAATATAAGTACAACATTATTTACCTATTAAAGCACAGACTCCTCCTTTGCTGGCTAGTGTATAATTTAACACAAGTCGATTTTGCAATGTCATTTGCCTTATTTCCTTCATTTCTGTATTTATTTTATCAAAACTATCAGCAGTAGTATTAGCAATCGTTTCCAGAGATGCTGCAAATTTCTTTATCTCAGACATAACTAAGCCTGCGCCATAGCTGGGGAATATTATACCCCAAAACCTTTGATTTTCTGTGATTTTGTGAACATTGCAAATTCTTCCTTTAGGTAAGTGAGATCTAATACTAAAGGCAGGATATGCTGCGGAGAGAGATAACATGTTCCTCTCCAATCGGAGAGAAGATTTTTATAGGTCTTATCTCCACACACAAAATAGTGACCAGCAAATGCAGTAAATCCACCTGTATTACAGTTCATCACTTTTTAATAATAACCTGAAAATCCTTTGATTAATGACATAACAGAAAGAATACCGGTGTTCCAGGAATCGTTGAATCATGCACCTTGGGTATTAAATTCTGCTTCACATTTACTGATTCCTACTGCAACATGAGATCCATTACAGGTCCAACAAAACTTTTCAGGGATGGCATACACTAATCATACATAGTTAGACCGGTTGCAACTTACTATTCAAATTTTCATGGGAATGAAACCTGGCAGAATGTAAGGGGCTAACATCTGAGTTGCATTCAAGAGCACTGGTATCATGGGTATTCCTCCAATAGAATAGATAGGGACATGACTACATATCCAACAACGAGAGACATTTAAATCTATCCCAATTTGATTAACTAAAGACAAGAACACATTTTCATGAAATGATCTTCTTTGTCGGTGCGGAAGTGTAGTTTGGTTTACACAGTTTCTTATGACTGATGAGTCAAGTTCATATAAGATGGCCCAAAAAGAAATACTGAGAACTACCCAAATCACAACTAACCAATTCCACCTCAGGAACCAGGAACTGCGTAGAGGCCTTTTTCCTGTCCCCAAAGGGCATAGTGGTGTCATTGGGGCACATCCTCTCCGCTCTGTAGTGGCAAATCCTCTTTGCCAGTAGGCGCTTGGCTCACTACTGGTCTTGAGCTCTCCTGCTGGCAGGCACTAGGCTCACTACCAGTCTGTGGAGGCTGATTACAAGATTGATATGGAGGAGACTCTGGGTCTAACGGGGCTGATGTTTTCTTACTGTGTGAAGCATGAATCCATGTCTGCAGTCCTTGACACTTTATTGAAGTGTTGGTGGTCAGGAGTACCTGGAATGGGCCTTTCCAGTGAGGTTCCAGTGATGACTTTCATGGATGGACTTCTACATGGACCCAGTCACCAGGCAGGATAGAATGGCATGGCTCATCTGGTTCTTTGGGGAGAGCTGCCTGTACCTGTGAATGAAAAGCCTTAACACACTCCATCAGTACCTTACTGTCCAGAATGGTATCATCAAGTGAATGTGTATCACAAAAGTGGGAGGCAACAGGTGGCAAGGCGGGGAGCTTTATGGGTCTTCCCATTAGAATTTCATGTGGGCTAAGCCCAGTCTTTCGGTTGGCAGTAGATCTCATACTCATAAGGGCTATGGGAAGTGCATCTGACTATTTTAGGTGAGTGTCAGCACAAATTTTGGCCAGTTTATTTTTCAGGATTCCATTTTGGCATTCCACTTGGCCCAAGGCCTGCGGATGGTATGGGCAATGAAAGCTCTGTTGGATCTGCAGGACTTTGCAGACTTCTTTCATTATCTGTCCAGTAAAATGAGTTCCTCTATCAGAGTTTAGGGATAAAGGAATACCAAACCTTGGAATAAAGTCTCTGAGCAACTTTTTGCTTACAGTGATGGTGTCAGCTTTTGCACATGGGTAGGCTTCTACCCATCCAGAAAACATACATACAATAACAAGAACATATTCATAAGAACAACATTTCTGCATTTGAATAAAATCTAATTGTAAATTTACAAATAGTCCCCAAGGTGGGGGATGTGCTTCCTTCTTTGTTTTTACAGGCTTTCCCACATTATGGGCTTGGCAAATTGGTTTGCTCCAATTTTTCCATCTGTGTCTCAACAGTACTGCCACACCCATCCTATCAAGCTTAACAGTTTCTATCATCCCCCCTTTGCTCACATGTGCCATGCCATGGTGTATGCAAGCAAGATGAGGAAGAAGGACCACTGGGGCAACCAGACGGCTGTCTGGGGAGCACCACAAATGGTCAGGCTGTAACAAACACTCAGTCAGTCTCCATGTATATTTTTCTGGTTCTGCAGTCTGATCTTGGAGGAGGGCAACATCGTGAAGACTTGCCAATAGAGACTGTTCAGTTGGAATAGACAAAAACACAGGCATTGGCAGCGGAATCTGCCAGAGCATTTCCACGTGTAACATCATTATAAGTTTTCTGGTGAGCGTGGCTTTTAATAATAGCAACAGCAGAAGGTAATTGTAAAGCATTCAACAAGGTATGAACCATTACTAATCTTGGCACCTCTTGAAGTGAGGAAACCTCTTTGTTTCCAAAGTTGACCATAATTGTGTACAATACCAAAAGCATAGTGAGAATCAGTATAAATATTAACAGAGGCATCAGAAGCCAGGGTGCAAGCCCTGGTGAGGGCCACAAGCTCGTCAACTTGAACTGAATACACATTAGGTAAGTGATGGCTTTTCTGTAACATCATATTGTGAACATACTGCATATCCTGCAAGAAGGGAACCTTTTGAGTTTCTTTGACGTGATCCATCAACATAGAATACTAGATCTGGGTTTTGCAAGGGGTTGTCCTTTAGATCAGTGCGGGGCATTGTTAGGTGAGCAGTAACAAAAATGCAATCATGGGGTTCACCATCTGAAGGGGTAGGTAACAGGGAAGCAGGGTTTAAAACAGGGCACCTAGTTAGGGTGACATTTCCAGCAGAGAGAAGCAAGATTTCATACTTAGTTAATCTAGCATTTGAAAGGTGTTGGGCTTTTGTTTTTAGTAAAAGGGCTGCTACAGCATGTGGGACAGCAACAGTAAGGGGAGAACCTAACACAAGGGTAGAGGAAAGTTCAACAGTGATAGTGGCTGCAGCTACAGCATGGAGACATGGAGGAAATCTGGCTGCAACTGGATCAAGAGCAGAGCTATAATAAGCACTGGGACGGTGCTTGTCTCCATGTGTCTGAGTAAGTACTGCAAGTGCAAATCTGTCATTTTCATGACAAAAAAGAATAAAAGGTTTAGTATAATCAGGAAGGCCTAAGGCAGGAGCTTGCAACAGAGCTTGTTTAATAGAGGCAAAAGTGGCTTCAGTCTCTGAAGTCCAGGGTAAAGGCTCAGGGGTTTTAACAAGAGTCAGATTTTGCAACGGCTTGACTATAGAGGCATAGCCAAGTATCCACTGGTGGCAGTAGCCAGCCATGCCTAGGAAGGTATGCATTTGGGACACAGTAGTTGGTCTAGGGATTTTAGGAATAGCTTCTATTCTGGAAGAGGAAAGCAGTCGTTCTCCAGCAGAAATATCATGACCTAGATAGTGGACACAAGGAAGACAAAGTTGTAGCTTTTCTTTAGATGCTTTATGGCCTTTTAGGGCAAGAGAGGTGAGGAAAGTTAAAGAATCAGTTTTACAGGCTTCAAGGGAGGTAGATGCCAAGAGCAAATCATCAACACATTGCACAAGCACAGACTTTTCTTTAAATATTATGTCATATAGGTCTTTCTTCAGAATTTGAGAAAAAAAGTAGGGGATTCAGTATAGCTCTGGGGCAATCGCGTTCAGGTATACTGAAGTCCTTGATAGGTAAATGCAAAGAGAAACTGGCTATCAGGGTGTATAGGAATAGAGAAAAATGCAGAACACAAGTCAACAACAGTAAAATAACAAGCATTAGGAGGAATACAGGACAACAGATAGTACCTGGATTTGGTACAACAGGAAAAATAGGTAAAACTGCAGAATTTACCCCACGGAGGTCTTCTACAAAGCAATAGGTATTCTTTCCAGGTTTTTTTTACAGGAAGAATAGACGTATTACATGAGCTCTTAGTCAGGAAATTATACCTTGCTTTAAAAGGGCAGTTATAACAGGGCGTATCCCTTCTTTGGCTTTTGGACGTAAAGGGTATTGAGCAACTTTGGGTAAAGGATTAGCTGGGTTTAATCTAATTTTTACAGGTTGGGCAGTATGGATTTGTCCTACTTCATTAGCATGCTGGGACCAGAGAAACAGAGGGACAGCCTGTATGATTTCTTCTTGCAACATAGAAAGATCAGGGAACTCAGGCTAAGGAGGTGAAGCTAGCTAAAGCGGCAAGTACAGCTATTTCATTATCACAGGGGACAACTAAATAAACACCATTAGGAGAGCAATAGATAGTACAGCCGAGTTTACAAAGCAAATCTCTGCCTGATAAATTAACAGGAGAACAAGGACTAAGGAGAAAGGCATGTTGATCAGAAACAGGACCAAGAGAAACATGTAATGGCTGGGAAACAGGATGAGGAACTATTTGATTTGAAATTCCTACAGCGTTTACAACAGCAGAGGAGAGAGGAATTATGGAAAATTTTTCAGCTGGAAGAGTAGAGTGGCTTGCACTGGTGTCTACTAAACATTTTGTAGAGATGCCATTTATCACACAGGAAATGAAGGAATCATCTTGATTAAGTGGAGAAGTGGGGCTGTGATGATGTTACTATTCCTCAGGCTGGCCTAAGGCTCCCTGATTCGGGACAGAGAATTGAGTGAGAGGAGGTGGTGGCGGGTTAAACGTCATCCCTGGCTGGCCAGGCTGGTGAGGACATTGAGCCTTCCAGTGTCCTGGTTGGCTACAATAATGCCAACTGTCAACTGAAAGCCTCCTCGTCCCATCCCACAACCACATCCCCTGCCTCTAAGCTGTCCTCGATGGAAACCTTGGCTTCTGCCCCTGCCTAAAGTCTGTAATTGTAACGACATTACCTTAGTTTCTGTGGAATCCTTTTTCTTTTCCTGGAAGGTTGTACAATGATTTGCAATGGTGATTAGTTCTGCAAGTGGCTTAGTCTGCCAACCTACAGCAATTGTGCACAACTGTTCCTGGATTTTAGAAGTCCGTGGACAAAAGCGGAAGCAACTGCTTTTGGGGCAGTTTCAGCTGCATTTTCAATAATATATAACCAGAATGTCTTTCAAATACTAGTTTCAAGCGGTCCATGTAGTCTTCTGGGGATTCTCCTTTATTTTGTTTACAGTTACATATTTTGGCCTAGTGAGTTTTCTTGGGGCAAATTTTAAGCACAGCCTCAAGGAGGTGTCTTCGGACATCTGCTAAGTGATCTCCTATTCTGGGGTCTTGAGTAGGCCAAGTAGCCTGTGCAATGAGGCGGTTGCAGACCTCAGGGGTCAGAACACTTCTCATTAATTAGTTCAAATCTGCCCATGTTGGATCATAACGTTGGATTACAGTTTCTAATTCATCTCTAAATTTCTGGGGTTCCTCTCTGATGTTGGGAAATTCTTTAACAAGTCTTAGATCTCCTGGGGTCCAGGGGACAGGGACTGTGATTGTAGTTTCCCCATTTGCACCTTGCCCTGGAAGTTCGTGTAAAGGGATAAGCTGAGCCTTTTTAGATTTTAAAGAAGGGGCTGGACCATACTGGGTACCAGACCTTAAACAAAAGGAGGGGGTTGAGATTTCAGGAGACAGATGCCATGCCTCCGGTGGACGTGGGCATGCCCCGGGGGCAGGTGACGGCTGTTGAGTGATAGTTTCCTGGTGAGGTGGGCTAATCCTGCCAGAAGAGTCTATTTGGTTACTTTGAACTTCTTTAGGTTCAGATTGTGCCTGGGCCTGATATGGGAGTGGCACATTAAGAAAATCTATTATATCTTCTGCAGATTCATTCTTAGTTATTTGTGGATAAAATTGTTTTGGTGCTGATGGTACTGTTGATGGGGGGGCCCCTTTTGGTGCACTTTTCTGTTTTAATTCTTTTATCTGAGATTTCAGTTTCTCTTGGGAGTCCTTAAGACTCCGAACTTGAGATTTTTGATGTCTTTTGAAAGCTTCTTCATACCAATCAAAAAATGTGTCCCACTGAGTCTGTGGTATATTACTACCTTTTAACTCAAGGTCTCTGTGGAGATGAACAATTTTACTTAAATCAAATGTTCCCTCCAGTGGAAACTGCTGGCTAAAATCATCTCTGGTATACCAATTCCATGTGTCTAGAAACTTACAACTTTTATGGCCATAGCGTGTGTATATGTACAATGCTGGAGTCCCTTTTGGCACAGCCGGTATGTCTTTAGACTTTCCGCTCCCCATATCTTTAAACTCAATTCATGCAGGTCTTTCATACAGGAATGGCTTATTCAGGGTGTCCGGTCAGGTTGTGAGATTTGGTAGAGGCACAGAGATGCTGTGGCTAATGTCCAAAGACAAGACTCCACGGCAATAATGGCACACAATGCAGTTACTCACAGTTAGACACGGCTCATTTATGAGGGTGGGGAAAGGGTAAACCTGTCCACTGGATCATGAGGTTCCAGTTGGGCCCCCTTGCATTCAGAACTGCCCTTCCGGACAGCCTTGGGGCGGCTGAACCCAACCTTAGTCTCAGACCTCGTCAGTGGCTCGTATTTCTCAATTCATACTCTCAGTTCACACAAGGGAATTTCTGCATTGAGGCATGAGGTTCAAGAGCATTTCTTTAGTCTCAGCCTTGGTCAACGCTTATTGTGGAAAACACTCACACTCTAAGAGTTTCCACCTTGCACCCTTGCTTTCGAAGAGCATGCAGAACAAACCTGTTGTCTTCCGGGAAGCTGCACAAGGTTTCCACTCCTGGCCTCAGAGAACTTAATTCACACGGGGAAATACTTTCATTGACAACAGCAACATGGAGTCTTTAACCTTAACTCTTTCTACTCACAGTTACTACTTACACAGTGGGTCTGACAGTTCTGGCAGAAAAAAAAGTTTGGATAGGGTGAGCCTCAAGCAGTGAATCAGGAAGACACAGAGACAGCCTCTCACTGAAAAGCTCCAATAGAGATTTCAAAAGGTCTCTTACCTTGGTTTGGCACCAGGGCTTCAGTGAAGAGATGTCTGTGTCCCAACTGATCACTTCGGGTGCCCCTATCCAAGTCATGGCACCAAATTGTGGAAGAAATCAAACTTCGTGTTGTGCTTGAATCAGAACTGACAGAGCCAGCTTTACGTTATTTTGGGCTATACTGTGATCACAGGGAGAATTCCCTACAGCGAGGGGAATTGCTCACTTGTCTATTTCAAAGGATTTCTCAGACTGTCTAAGTTTACAAGCGTATTTATACTTAAGACAGAGAAAGAGAAAAAAAATACAGCCTTGGAGAAACAAAATGATAGTAAATCACACAGACATGCAGGCAGTTTACTTAAAGAAAACATCTGCGTACAGGGTAATATAGCTAAACAATGCATGCAGGAATCTTTATCTTAGAACATGTAATGGAAATAAGCAGCATCAGCACTTCTGGTCTCTGTCTGTTTTTCTAGTCAAGTAGGTTAGAAGCCCAGCTAAATCTACTACCACATGTGGATGGAATAAATTGATCGGTGAGACTATTCCAGTCTCAAATCCAATTCATTGAACACTTAAGAAATACCAAAACTTGAAATGGTCTATAAAAGGCATCTTTACATAGGCCTTCCAAATGATGCACAATGACTCAGTTGCCCAGACATCGTCACAGCACCGGCAGCTGCAATCTCAGTAGCTGGGTGTCATTTGCTTCTCTGGCTTTCCAAATATTAAGCTTCTTTTTTGGCTATCTATAAGTTATTTAAATGTTTTTTTCCTATATGATTGACAAGCTTCCATATATGGCTGTAGCACAGTTTCCCACCAATCACCTCTTCACAGTGTCTATCCCCCTATTACTTTGTTACTCACATTCTGTCTTTCAGCTCTCTCATTGCGAAGTAGGTCATTCTTATTGTTAAAGCAGACCATCTAAGTAACTCAACCCCAAGCTCCTGTGCTTGCCCCACACATCCAACTAATAGCATCAAGTATATGAAAGACTCAAAATGGCATTGGTTAGGTCAAGGCCTATGTCACCAGCAGGCACCACCTTTGTGGCTAAATGCCAGATCCCAATCCTTGTAGGCCTTAACCAGAGCAGCGACTTTGTGAGTGGACAAACCTTTTACCTGGTTCCCAGTTCTCACTAGATTTAAGTCACATCTAATAAGACTTATATCTCACTAGGGTGAAAGTTGCACCCTAGCATCTCAGCTCCAAAAGCCAGTTCCCCATGCCTGCTGTCCCATTTGCTTCTGTGGAGTTATGTTATATATTTCAGTGGAGGATCTGGCTCATGTGAATAGAAGGGAGGAGGGCCAGGAAGGAGATCTCCAACTGGAGGGGCAAAGCCCAGAGCAGACAAGACCAGGTGTTTGCTAGAGACGGGATGCATGTAATGGGAGGCAGAAATTAAGGGCATCCTAAGGCAAATTAGAGCTCCTGAGATTGGACATACTCTAATTTACACCTGTTCTGGGCTGCAGAGCTCATCTCATACTCTCTGAATGGTGTTCTTGGAAATCTCTGGGTATGGTGTATGTGTATATGGGGGAAGAATCTCCTTGGCTTTGAACTGTTGCTCTCCACAGCATGCTCCCTGCATTACTACCCCTAAACCATCTCTGAACAACGCTTATCTAACCTCCACTTGAAAGCCTCCAAAGGAAATTACAGAATCTTTTCCATAGAGAGTCTACTCCACTGCCTCACCATTGTAACAGTGAAGACATGCTTCCTGATGTCCAATCGAACCTACTTTGCTGCAATTTGAAGCCCGTAAGAGAGAATAGTTGTCCTCCCTCTTCGCCCTGGCAAATATTTGAAGATTAGTATCACGCCCTTCCTTAATTACCTTTTCTGCAAGATAAACGTGTTTAGTTCTCTAAATTGTTCCTTGCACAGCTTGATTTCCTACCTGTATACCATGTTTGTCACCCATCAGTGGAGCCTATCCTCTCTGCATCCTTTTTAAAATAAGGAAACCAGAGCCCAGCTGCCAACAGTGCCATTCTGCTGCATGATGATTAGACCTCATCTGGGGCATATTATCAGTTTCTGTATCTTGTACCTACTACTCTTATTGGTGCAGCTGAATCATATTGTTGACTCGTGTTGAGTCTGTGCTCCACTAATACCCCAAGCTACTTCCAGCCCGAATTTTCTACAACTCTAAATCTTTGTCTTGATTCTCTCCACTCTTAACTAACAATGCAGCTAAAGCCAGAGGAAGAACTAAACAACATGGCATCCTGGACAGGGAAATATCTACATTGTATCCCTCTATGGTTTGGACCCTTCTTTGCATTATTGAACATCCACCATCCTGACTATGCTAAGGTTCTACTCAGCAGAGGAGGTAAGAACATGGTATCTGACATCTGATTGATAAGAATTTTTTAATGTTAAAAGTGTCATGAAAAAGGTGATAATACCAGGTGCAAACATTTATTAAATGGTGGTTTTTATACATGTTTATTTTTTCTTTAAGGTAGATTGAAAACCTCCCAGATTAAATACAGTTTTCATGTTCTAGAAGGGAAATTTCTGCAGAAACACATCAGTACTGAGAAAGTAAAGCAAAATTACTTATTAAACTGCTTTAAACAAACTTACAGAGAAATTCCTCATTCTCCCTTTGAACAGCAGTCACTGCATAGTCAACTTGGTTAAACTTACATATGCATGGTTAGGGTCTGGCTCCTAATGTACTAGCATACTCTTATTTTTGTCTGCAAACTTGTGGGTGGAATAATGTGGCTGGTCTGAAGATGTACATTAAAACACGTTTCAATATATAGTCTCCATCCACCAGAGCCAGGTACGGACATTCAAAAAGTTACATGGTTTTCTGTAAGTGGTGCAGTTTAGGTCAGTAGAGAACAGAATACACGTGCACCCTTTGGTGGGAGGAGGGACAAATCTTAGACTGGGTTCCATCATTTTAAACCAGTCTGTGTGTGCTGAATGTCTGTTCTGTTATGGTTAGATACTGGTTTCTGATCACGTATACTGGTAAAAGTGTAGCGTCTCTACCTGGTGCAGATAAGCTGGGTTGGTGCACGTACCTGGACAACCACTTATATCAGTGAAAAGCTTGTTTTTGCTTCTGAGTGAGCCTGAGCTATCAACACTCAAGTTAACTTACCTCTTTCAAGATATCGCTTTGGGCGGGGGGCTGGACTCAATGATCTTCCAAGGTCCCTTCCAGCCCTAATGCCTATGAAATCCTACCTTGAGGGAGAATGACCAGACTGCAATATAAGACTTGATCTATACAAGGGATGTTCAGCTTCTAAGCAGCTGTGAACCACATGCTGCCTAGGCCACACCATTGGAGGATGTATACCCTGGGGAGTGTACTAGCATGAGACACACATGCTCATCTTGGCTCCCTCATTGGATTGATGCTGCACTGTAGCCCATTGCCTCCCCATAAAAAGTAAAGCTGAGGGAGCAAGGGGGAGCCTAGACACCCCCACTGTAGCACCAACTGGAGCTCTAGAGGGAACAGAGGATGGGTAGAAGCCCAGAGGCCACCAGTTGCACAGCTCTGATCTATACAACCAAGATGTGCTCACTTGAACTGTAGCGTATACCCCTGGAGGGTCAAGCTGAAAGACTCCCACAGGCTCTCGTTTATAAACAGGAGTCAAGTTAAAACCAACGTTCAGCCATAAGTCAACTTTGCTAGGCAATGAAAACATATCCTGAATTAAACAGGATTTTTAAAAAAAACAAAAAGCAAATCTGCATAATAGATAGAAATAATGGAAATATGATGCTTCTGAGGCTGTTATTAAAGGAAAAGATCTAATCGGAGCAAGATTAAGCAGGACAGTTCAGCCTCAGTGAAAACATCTCTGCTTAATTTGTGTTTACATGAAAAGGAAAATTTAAACAATTTTATTTGGTTACGCTTCATAGCCTCCAGTATTGGAAAAGTGTGCAGAAACTCTTTTGATGCAATTATATGGATGTCTAAAAGATGTCTTATATCTGTAGCAAGCCTGCAACATCTGTTGATCATTTATTACTTATTTATGAACTATTTGTAAGTAGAACCCTAATATAATGGGTAACATTTTTCTTGAAAACCAGAGCTTGTCAACTTGTATAGAGTTTACTGTCAACAAGGCACTAACTTGACCCCAAACTGTGTGTTTAACTATGGTTGACTAAGGCAGGGGCAGATTTTGATGGCCTTCCTCACCATAACCAGTGCTGTATTCACCTTATGAACATTTCATCATGCTAATATATTTCTCTTCTCTGTTGAATCCCATAGACCCTAAGTCTCACCTGCCTTACTCTTTCCTCATTCCATGGATCGGTATGTACTGTCTTGTCTCGTTATCATTTATCTTGTGCAGCAGTACTGCTAAAGACTCTTAAAGGAAAAATTCTCTGTTCTTTGTTCTGCATAAGCACATTGGATGCATCTTCATGTGCAATGAATGCAATGCAATAGGCTCTAGAGAAGTTCAAACTAGAGTCAACTGCTCCTAGGCACAGCCTCTACATGTGTGCTGGGACAGAAGCAATTTGAGCTGGGGTGGAGTAGGCCCTCAACTTGCTGGGCTGACCAGGTGCAATGTATGCCCACAATCAGCATCTACACATGCGTTTCAGCACAGTAAAGTACTGTGCCATAAGTACTGCTCCCAGTAGTAACAGTTCCATCTTAAGGTGGAATTAATTAATTTACTAGACTGTGATGCTTTACTGTGGAGTTAATTAATCTACTCTACAGCAAAGAACACGTGTAGCTGCACCAGCAGTGATATAATTAAGGCACCAAAAAAAAAAAGTTCTCTTAGCTGTGAACAAAGTGTAGGAAAGTGAGGAGGTCATAGTTCAGGTTGAATCAGGCAGTTTATGCCCCATCCCTTACTTTGTCTAAATATATATCAGATATATCAAAGATTCCTGACTGTGTTACCACGTGTAATTTAACCACTATTTTCTTTGACAAAACAGGACTACTACAAACCAATGTCACATCAGAGTGCAGTTGTGAACATCCTTGTCTGGCCACTATTTTCAGATTTTCTCATGTCAAAAAGAAATGTGTGGAAACTAATTTTTGTGGGTGCGTGGAAAAATCTCAGTCCTGACACATTATTTAAGTCCTGTGGGAAATTTCTAAATTAAAATACTATATCAGTTGAAGCAACAGACAATTTTAAGTCAAAACAAAATGGAATTTTAAGTCTAAATGAAATGAAGATGAAATGAAATGAAGATTTGTGTTTCAAAACAGCAATTCAAAATGATTTTTTTTTTTTTCAAAGCTTCCAGTAAGAAAACCTGAAATGGCAGCACTCTCTCAAGCAAATTCTTTTTTTTTTTTTTTTTTTACACATTAATCACAGGACAAAATATTGGCTCTGCAAGAAGCTCTACGTGAAATCAAGAACTTTTACTGAGGTCAGCTACAGAAAACTCTCGGTGGCACTGTGGGATTCCTGCAGGACTATCTGGCCCATTTGTTTTAGGATGCTGTAGTGTGACCAATGTGAAGACAGCCTTTGAGTTGTTCTGGAACAAACTAATCCTATTTTACTCCCACTATACTTTCAGCCACCTTTGTGACATTTTTCCAGCTATGTATATGTGTGCAGTCCCATTTTGCCATAGGATAGAAACATTAATTCCACAGCAAAAAGATGACCAATACAACATATGCCCATAACTTTATCTTGATCCTCTACCCCCCAAAAATGTGAACTTATGGCTATTAATGTTATGGATTTTGTGTCAGGAAGATCACCTAGAATAAATCTCCGGTTTAGTAGGCAGAGACCCAATCAACTTTCTTTATCATGTAAATCCTCCCTAGGTAAAGGATTGCTGATTTTAGATGGGCCAAAGTGGTTTCACCATCGGAAGTTGCTAACACCAAGCTTTCACTCCAATATTTTGAAGCCGTATGTGAACCTGATGGCAGACTCTGTCCGAGTGATGCTGGTAGGAATTGCTGTTGGTTCAGTTATGACTTCAAGCATCCTTCTGTTTTTTCCTCACTTATATGCTCTGAGATCATTCTAAAATATTAGGGAAATGATGTTACCTCCACTCTCCTTCATTTAGGATCCACAATGAGCATATGTCCATTTTTATCGTGGACTGATTAAACTTATGCCCCCTGAAGTGATCCACTGTTTACTAAAAAGTGAGCAAATTCATTAGTTTGGGATCCTCCTTATGAGGAGAGTCAACTGAAGACTTTAGATGGACCCAGCTGGTTCCAGCTTTGGAGCCTGTTGTCATAAGTGTTTCTCTATGAAGTTTTGATTTTGAAGCTATTGACCCTGAGGGCAAAGTATGTCCATTTAATGCTATGAAGAATTGCTCTTGATTCCATTATGACTTTGTCCCATTGTGCTCCCTTCTCAATTGCTAACATTATGTCTACTAGTTAAATTATGTAATAGCCTCATTCAGCCTCAAGAAAGTCCATTTTCTTTAACAAGAACTGAATCAGCCCTGATTTTAAGGCAGCCAGCAGGATTTCTGTGCTCCCCAGAAAAATCTCTCTTATCCCACTCTTTTTCTACATTAGGACAAATGGGAACAGCAAGCTACACCGAAGATGTCAATGGAGATCTTCCACTCCATCAGTCTGATGACACTAGACACCATCTTGAAATGTGCCTTCAGTTACGAAAGCAACTGCCAGATGGACAGGTCAGGACTGGGGGTTTTCAAATACTGATTAAATGTTTTCACTGGTTCAAAATGAGTTTCAGTTTAACACAGTATGACTAGGTCTGAGCTGGGAATCATAAAAATGTTTGCGTCAGTGGCCAAATCCTGAGGGTTACTGTGTATACAATCAAATTTGGATCCTCCTGTCCCTAATATGTGCGGGTGCCCGAGTACATTAAGTGTTATTAGAGACTGTGAAGGAATTGCAATCTCCGCAGTTTATTTGTGAAAGATGATTTCACCACAGCTCAAGAAGAGATAGTTTATATTTAGTCAAATATATTCTACATATTTAGGCATTTGCATCGGTATTTTCAAATTATATATCTACACAGGTATTTGCTATTTTAGAGCTATCGAGAGGTACAGCTCTTTATAATTTACAAATTCATCAACACTGCTATATAGGGTTTATCATAAAGGTCTTACACACTGTTATCAAAACCTTTCTGCCCCTCACCATTTTGGTTTCAGACTTGATGAATAGGGTTTTTTTCCAGAAGAAAGTCAGGTTTTCATTACAAAAAATACTCTCAGGAGTTGTACTTAGCTCCCAAAGGACTAGACACATGCTCTGCACTTCTCAAACTCTGAGCAGGAGACAGGAAAAGATGGCATTATACTTGAAACCACTGAAGCATTTCCTTGGAATATGGCTTTGTTGCACTCAACAGGGACTTACATGCTTCAACAAGGCATCCTGTAGAAAAGCCCATTCTCATTACTGTAAAGTGGGCTGCATTTGTTCCTTCCCTTCTGGTAACACACAGCAGCCACCCTTTCTGCTACCTTTTAAACATTTATTTTGATTCTGCTGCAAACCTGTTGAATGCTTGTTCAACTGCTTCTTGACTCTGCAGTGGCAGTTCATACATCCGATCAATCCTGGACATCAGCACCTTGATATACCAGAGGTTCCGTACACCACTGCATCACAACACAACACTTTACTGGCTCAGTGCTCAAGGACGTCATTTTCGCAAGGCTTGCACGTTAGCCCATGACCATACAGGTACTTCCCAGTATCCTCTTTCCAGCTCCAGTTCAGGCAGTGTGCCAGGCTGAAGGCCAAAGCCTATATAGCTGAAACAGTCTTTATGTGAAACGCCATGAGTTAGAGAAGGGCCTGCACATCTGTCAGTGCCTGGTGGGTCCATAAAGTGCCATGAGTTAGAGCCATGTTCCCCAAACCAAGAGACATTCACCACTCCCCACACCCTGCTCCGATGCTGTGTGCAGGAAGGAAGAGGGAAGAAGGGAGGGGCTTGCACAGCCTGAGCTGGAAGGGGGGCCCACGAGATGGGGATGCATTAATCTACCTTTCCCCGCTCCAGCTCAGGCTGGGCAAACCCCAGCCCACAGTTGACTCCCCGCTTCCTGCAGACAGCACCAGGGGCAGGGTTAGGCTGCATCAGCCCAGCCCCAATCACAGCATAAATTAATCCTAGGAGCAAC